>NC_051178.1:81921100-82123585 GCF_013339695.2 Rhipicephalus sanguineus | reverse complement strand
CCAATTTGATTTCATTTTAACTTATGTAAGGCCTTCACAAACACGATAATATTTTCCAACTTTCTGTGAACTTCTGGAAACATATATGAGAATTGAGATCTTTTTCTTTTAATTTATGACCTTACAAAGCTCAATAAACCCTAAATCACTGCATACTAAACCTTGGTTATGCATTTAAGTAAGAGAGCAATATTGGTACTATGCTGAGTAAAAAAAAAGCGTGAAAATACAATAACTTAAAGCACCACACAATAAAGCAACATTCTCGCAACATGAGCACAATCTAAGTTATTTGTGATAGAGAACCTCGTGTGCTTAAAGATGCTAAGAAAAAATATATAATGGCAGAACACGAGCTCACGCATATTTTCTCAAACACACAATATTGAAACAAAGAGTAGCATGTGTTAGCTTATTTACCTAATTGAATTGACATATTCGTCTACTAACACTATTTGATATAAACATGTGCTTCTTCACATTAAGTACGCATTTGTTGGAGTGTGCACTTAGTACCAGTACGTAACGTAATTCACTCAAATACATTACTTCGAGTGAGCTCCTTTAAAACATTTATGAGGCAGCTAGGTTAAAATCCTAACCACAAAACAACTGCATGGATTTCTGGCGAAAAGCTCGGGGACGCAACCACGAAAACATATCCATCATCGTGTGCGCGTGTCAGGGCTGTGTGTTTTGCTATCACGTCAGGGGCGTAGCCAGAAATTTTTTCGGGGGGGGGGGTTCAACCATACTTTATGTATGTTCGTGCGTGCGTTTGTATGTGTGCGTGCCTATATACGCAAGCAAAACTGAAAATTTTCGGGGGGGGGTTGAACCCCCCCCCCCCCAACACCCCCCTTGGCTACGCCCCTGTATCACGTCCCCAGTCTTGTGATAATTTTGCGTGTTATTGCCGAGTTTGGTGAACTCTCGCATCACCACAGTGAGAACATTATGGGACGACCCATGTGTTTAAAAGCACACACTTTCTAACGGCGACAAGGGATTCTAGAAACCCTCTCAAGCGATGATCTCGTACAGTAAACAGTCAAGGAATAACAGCACAACGACACGAGGCCTGCATGATCGAAGCATAAGATGCGTAGCGCAATGCGCATCCTTCAAACATGTCCTTTATGGTGGTGTATATAAGAGCACCCAAAGCACAAAACATACCTGCCTATCGGGTATCTGTTGATCATCCTCGCTGTGCCAACACGACGGTTCCTGCAAACAGTTTCCATGCAATGAAGTAACAAAGTTACGTAGTTCAGCGACCTTCTTCAACTTACCCAAGTTTGGCACAGTCGCTCGTCAAAAGGCTCAAGCTTCCGCTCCTGTGGAACCGCGATCGCCGCCTTGTCAAAACACTCGGACGCGGATTGTCTTCGGAAGTACACTCGATCACTCGATCAACGTGAGTAATCGATGAACGAAGCAAGAAAGCACTTTTGAGCGCGGACACAAAGCTGTGCGCCCGTGAGGCTGTGGTGAGTGGCAACGAACAACGACATCATCCGCCACTGGATCAAGGCAGGAGAACGCCCCAACACGCGGAAAATGCCCAGTCGACGAATGTCGCGTACGATAAGCACGCAATAAACGCACACAATACACGTATAACATGTAAGCGCGGCACACAGTATGTTTACGGGAAGCTGGTGGTGCTCCGGCAGTACGAGACCTGTTGCAACTGTTAGCTTACAGGTCTAAACCGAAAAGAATGTAGGTGGCAGCAGTGTCGTGGATATGCTACAGGCCATAATTTTTATTAAAAATAAAACGTATTTGTGGCTTTTCACACAGGCGAAGGTCAGGGAGGCGGGGCTCTGTATATAAGCGTTGCGTCCGCCTTTCGCGTCGGGCCCCATATGAGCGTTGCGTCCGCTCGAGCCATTTCCGCCTCGGGCTCCATATAAGCGTTGCGACCGCTCGCGGCCGCATATAGCGGGCCCAATCCGTCACCGCAGAATTTGTCACGCTTAATGGCGATTGAAGGGCCGCTTATATGCAGTACGTTGTGGTGGAATAAAAATGGGCCGTTTATGTGCCGGACGTTATACGGTACTTGAATAAGAGTGTATGGTCAGGTCCTATTAGGCAGCTTACAAACATTACGACAAAAAATAATTGTAAGCCTCAATATGCTACCTTTTTTTTTCATAGCATCGCCCAGTAAGCTTTTCACGGGTTCTGCATCTCTTTAATCATATGGGCAAATATGCGCAATATTCGGATAACATCACGTTCCCCATTTTTAGACATATTCCTACCTCTCACTGCACTGCTGAGACGGGTGCATTTCGATCACGCTCAACATTTCTCCGCGCTGTCTGTTTAACGTGGTGATTTAGTCGAAGTAAGGGCATTACACTGCACGTAATAATGAAATACAAATGAAGGCAACTATGCGAACAGTTCTATTCAGCGCAACGTTTATAAACATTCATCATGTTCCTTCATCAGTCAACGTGATCACATACGCGGAGGGTGTTGTGTTTTCCCAACGAGCCAAGAAAGGAGAGCTCCTATTACTGCCTTCTATACGGACAAGCCTTAATATGATACTTTGGTTATTAGACCACATTATATTGTAGTTACAATAAACATAGGCATATATTATGATGCCGACTCTAATGTCTTGACACAGCGTGACACAGTCTGTAAGAGTGAACGTGTACGCTCTCAAACCGAATTTTATTGAGCTGCCATTTTTAGTTCCCGTTAGATGTGGATCTTTCGTGAGCAACTTTAGGAACGATGTTCAGATGACCAAAGTCGACAAGGACTTCTTACAGGATTAATGTTATTGAAGTGCACGCAAAAATATTCACCACATGTTTTATCTTTAAGTGAATGACTGTGGCAGAGCATGTCTCTTACGTCTCTGATGCCATAGTTGTCAGAGGTTCGCTAGTTCTATCAGGCTAGCAACTGCTTTTGTTCGTCTAATACCTTGTGACTTTCCTTAATCGAAATCAGTTAGTGCCCTGATGATGAGTCCTCTTCTAGAATTGTTGGCTCCGAAGACAATCGTTGTCGCACCACTGTAGGTCACTTCAAGCACCCATGTTCTTGTCGACTGTTTTGTAGCTGTCTTTAATTTTGAAAGAATTTCAGGAGAGTCACACTTTAGGTTCTGGTATGCAACAGCCTCTGGTTTGGACAATGCTATTTCAGGGCTTACACAACTGCTCTCTGTTATTTAGCCAAGATAATGTTGGCCGACGCTAAGGTGGCCCTAAACCACCGTTCGTGCTTGGCGAACAAACACATAAGGCGGAAAGCTGATCGCTGAGCGGGGAACAGCTCAGCCAGATCTTGCAGTCGAGCGCGGCAAAGGGAGATCCCAAGCGGAGCGCGAAGTTGCCATTTTCTCAAACGCCTTTTCCTCATACCTAAGACAGTGCCTGTGCACTCTCTTCGAAGGGCCGTCATTCGAAAGTTTGTCGTCATACCTCAGATAGCTGCGATTCGCTGAAAGCTGACGTCAAGCAAGAGTGGCGTTTGGATCAAATGCACTTCTTGCCACGGGGCATACAGCCACGTATCAGGCGCCATGCTCTTTAGTGTAGTGCACGGTGCAAAAAATACTTAGGTGAGCGAACGACGTGAAGGGAGCGCTTGTTGGGGAGAGACGGTTTATGTTCTCGTTTTCCGGTTTTCCGCGTGCCCAAAGATGGTGCGCCAGACTGAGGACCATGGCGGGCTGCTGGCAAATTCCGCAAAGCACCCCAGGCACGTGGTCGACGGTTTACAAAGCTGAAAAACCGAGTTATCGCGCGATATCGACCACTCGACACGTCGCGCGAACGGCCCGTTTCGTCGCTCATAGCGTGGCTCGTCGCTGTGCAGTGCATTTTCGCGCATATGGGGTTCGGCCTTCTCTGTCCACGTGCTACGTTAGCCGTGCAGTGCACGCATTTTTTCTTGTTGCTGCCGTTGATTTTTGAGCTCCTTTTTGAAAATGTCATAGTGGTCAAGTGTTTTTGCGCTGCGGAAGAATGGGCAAGTGCTTTTTGCCCTTTTGAAAAAGTGGCTACAAATCTTGCAAACAGAAGTACGCGCTTTTCACGCCGCCAGCTAACAAAGAAAGGCTTCAGGCATGGAGGCGTACCATACCACGAAAAGACAGCGTGCTGCAAAGGACAGATCGTGTGCGCGAAAGACATTTCGATGAACGTGATAAGAGTGAACGTGAGAACGGGCTGCTATTTCTTCTACTAAATACTTCATGCACCGTTGCATTCGTCATATACGCTATATGTACACTGGGTAAATTAAAGAGCTGCAACAGTAGGCGTAGGCTCCGGCCGCTGTGCGCACGGTGACGTTGCGTCCGCTTGAACGGGTCGTAGAGTGCCTCGATGCGCGCGGTAGTCAAGGCAGCCTACCGGGTCGTAGTTGGTAGCGCGATCCCTCGGGCTTCTTGCGAAGCATAACATTGTCGCGCAACCAGGTAGTCTTGGCGTTCGCTCACCTAAAGTATTTCTTGCACCGTGGTGTAGTGTGCTGAAGTTACAGAGTAGCCCCACTAGGGCTCACCTGATTGACACTGATTAACAGCTATCGCGTTTGATGGAGCGTGCATGACTTAGGTTGTTTCCACGTTGTTATCCTCCCTTGTGTAGCTGCCAGCGCTCTTGTCGGGACGAACGGAGAGAGAAAGCGCCTAAAGTGCGGGAGAAATCCCTGTAACTCCACTCGTTGTTGAGGATTCGAAATTTTTTCGGGGCGATTGAATTGTGAGAAAATAATCTACGATACTTAGATCAATTGATGTTTACTAGGAAAAGTGATTCAGGAACCCTTTAATAGAGATGTTTCTTACAGAACATTTATTCGTAGTTGAAACTTACCAAAGAAATAGTCACTTGCTTCGGACAACCACACAGCTGTTTAAAGAGCAGTTTTCGCCAACATTCTCGAAAATGTTCAAGCGCATTTCTCAAATCAACGTCCTACCCCCCCCCCCCCCCCCCGTTTTGTTTTCTTGTTTTTCTCACGATTAAAATGGCCTCGTTCCCACCCACTGTGGTGGTATGGCGAGTATAACGTGCGCTGCCAGCACGAGGGCGCGAATTTGATTCTCTGTCACGGAAGTTATATAACAAGGCCTTCACTCGTTATGAATATACAACCAGAGACTGCGTTTGTTGGAACAGCTGCAACATCTATTTTAATACATATGTTGTATATGACTCGAAGCAAAATGTATGCGTTCAGGAGAACGACCAGCTGTCCTCACAAGGCAGACATCGTCTGACAGGATGTAGCTACTATGACGATTGTGGCCAGCGAGGGCTAAGTAGCGCTATGATAAATTGTTTTAGTATTAACTTTTGGTTGAAATTAAAGCAACAGTTCGCTATATGTAAGGTTCTGTGTTTCTGGACTCCATCGCAGCCTTTCTAGAAAGACAAAAATAGTAGAATCTGCGGAGGTGTAATCTTGTTCCAGCGAAGCAACAACAGCTGTGGCCGCCGTACCGTTTTGAGCACGGATAGCAGACCGCGAACCATGCAATGTCACTGGTAGTCCGCACACCAGCGGACTGAGTGCACCTCACTCATACACACATACCCACGGCATGCCAACGAGAAACAATATAGGTGGCTGAAAAATCTCGGGAACGTGGAGGCGCCCGACAAATAGAACACAGGAAACTGCATAAACACTATTTCCGAGTCATGAGTTCGTTAACAAAGAGCATTTGTTTTTGAAGAAAGCTTACTGACCCATTACTTTGCGAAAAATTTGGTTTATAGTATTGCTCTACTTTCTACTTAACGTTGGGTCTGAGAAGTTGGTCCGCTGGAGACAAGGCAAACGTATCCCCAAAGCATACCTACTTCACTTGCTAAACTATTTTGAAAACTCCTTCTCTGTATATCACAGTGTATGCCCTCGTTTGGCGAAATTGCACGTATACGAACTGTTGTACACTATGAGAAATGTTATTACTAGTGTCATTTGAGTGCGAACATTTAGTTAATCCGCAGTCAGTATGGATCCTTATGTTTCAATATTCCCGTCACATACTTGCGAACATCCGCCGTATACATAGGTTACATGTTCCCAGAGGCAACGCACGCGCAGTTTTTCCCAAAACCATGCAGTAATGGAGTAACCATGTAGTAGTGTAGTGTAGTATGAAATGCACGGCCAATGTATAGAGGAAAATAGAACACTTCTCAGCTCTATTCCTGCCCGTTATTTGCAGATCCTTGTAGGACACAGGTATTCAGCATAGTTTGTCCGATGACACTTCGCTATCTGAAACTGCGGGTCTATTGACGGTACAATATAAAGAATAGTCACACGATGAACAATGAGTATTTAATGTTCGAAATGTCTTAAAGTCTGGGACGTACGGAACTTGCAGTGCAATGAATAAATTATAATTTATGCATGGTTGCGCTATGACCACCCTTTCAGCAGAGCGCCATGCAATCTTTTGCTCGAGTAAATTAGCATAATAAAGAGTGTGAGTAATCTCGAAATGCCGGTGTGAATTCGTTGGGAAGCGAGCATAAAGCATTGAAAAGCCATAAAGAGAATTGAAGACCTCCTATTTGGAAGTCTCTGTGGTGGGAAAAAGAATTCAATTAACGCCACATCAATTGGTGGATCTCATATTCCAAGAATACGCCCATGTTCGTGAAAGGATCTGGAAGCTAGCTTCGCTTAGGCTAGATTCAACTGCATAGAAATACGGCGACCCTATCTGCATTTGCATAATAGACGTTTAAGCATTGCTTTCAAGTACAATATATTTCATTCAAAACACTTGGTGAACTAAGCTCATGAGTGCCCCTTACTCTATGTATGTAAAAAAGTATGTAAAGTCTACACTCATCTGCATAATTAACATCGCCGTTTTTGTAGATCTATTTTCTAGCGTAGAAGCGATCAATCATGCTCATCAGCATACGAATTAATTATGAACCTTCTTAGCTATTTCCACTATTTAGTAAAAGAAAACTTAAATCATCGGCACATAATGTTTACTTGTTCTTTCATGTTAAGTTATCTTTGCCAATAGGAAAAGTCTACTACAATATGCAGAAATGAATGTTTGAAATGCTATGCAGCATTATATAAAGGACACGCATAACCTGTTGAGATCACAGAAAAATCACTGATTACTTTGAAGCAGTTGTCTCTGCTTCTTCAGTTGATCGGAATTTTAGGTTCACACTTCTTTAACCATGTACAGATATTGTTCTTGAGGTTTTCTTGTGTTTTCTTTTTTTGCAAAGTGTTGTAATGTCCTTGTTCCCTTCATTACCCTAATAAAGGGACTATTATTGATACTTGTGCCATGTTTCATAATGCAGTTCTGTGCACCACTTTAACTCATTTTTTTCCTGCTTACTACAACATCATCTCCTTTCTTTTTCCCGTTGTTTATTGGAAATCAGTTGACTCTTGCTAACAGTCAAACGTTATTTCTTGTATGGTGATATTATTTGCACACATAGTTAGATCTTGCACACATAGGTAAGTGCTACATTTGTGCACGCGCTCTTCAAAGGGCACAGGAAACTCGGGCGACCACACGCCCAGGCGGGCTGCCGACAGAGTCTTAACTGCACTAATCACTTAGCAGTGTGAAGGCGCGTCTGCCTGGTACATCGCGAAACGTCACGGCCAAACGTTATACGTGCAGTAGGCTCGCAGAAGGTCTACAGCGAAGTAAGACTTCAGCGATTCCTCGACGAAGGTAATCAATTATGCCCATCAAAGTTGTCCTCGTGAGATGTAATTAGCGAATAACCGGCGGCACGCGCTCAAGGAACAGAGGACGAGAGTCCTGGCGGGGGGCTGGCAGCACAGATGTCAAACTGTGCCGGCACAGTCACGCAAGCGTCTTCGCGAGAAATTGTATAGCGCTAATCACTCGGTCGCCTATAAGAAGCGCATCCAAGCGCCAAAAGCCCAGTCGTGATGAGCTTAGGAGTGAAAATTGGCGTTATAACATCCAAAATGATATATATGGAACATGGAGAATGGGAAAAAAGTGGTTTGACGCAATGCAAGCAAAAAGTATGGGAGGAAATGCCTACGATAAACCAAATATTTACGCTTATTAGGAGTGGAGCTCCTTATAGCATCACCTTGTCGGTCGTCGCTCCATCCGGCGTGCCCCCGCCGTCGCGTCTCCCGTATCATTCAATAGATGGCGCTGTCCCATAGAGATAGAAAAAAAATGAAATAAAAAATTAAATAAAATAAAAATAAATAAGCACATAAATAAATAACATAAAATAAATAAATAAATAAGAAAATAATAAAAAAATAAAAAATGAAAAATAAAAAAATAAAAATTAAGAAAATAAAAAATAAAAAAAGAAAGAATAAAAAAGAAGACGAAAAGGAAAAAGGAAAAATAATCAAAGCGGCGCATCGCTTTGATTACTGCTGGGCGAAACCACTGAACATTTCACGGTGTAACCATGATTGCTTCAGGAGCTTCGCCCAAGCTTTTCATCATTCACCCGTGGATATGCTGTAATTTTTTTTTCGTCTTGCGCCCTATAGGAACAACCTTTAAAAAAAAAGATCTCGAGCCACTGGGGCCCATCACACATTGGTAAGTTGATATTTATGTACATGTGCGAATTTATAAAAGACTACGCTGCAATAAAGAAGAAGCGCTTCCCGAGTTAATGGGCATCGCGTATCTCTCAACACGCGCTGTAGGTCATCATTTGTAAGTGGCAAGCAGTATCTTACTGTTGTAACATCTCTCGGCAACCAAGGAAAGCTGCATGGTAATGGTAGCCAAAAGGCAGAAATTAGCACGTCAGGCCACATATTAGATTTTGTAACAACCTTTCAGAGTCCACTTTACAAATACGCGGTGATACAAAATACAAATCTACTTGATTAGTTGCACAAACCTGCGTTGTTATCCGTCAGAAAGAACAGGTAGACAACATTGGTAGCGTGTGAAAATGCAGAATGAGCAGCCGTGCGTATCGTAAGTTCAATGACCAGCTAGGCGTACTTGTAAGGTCATACTTGCAGTCCGTTTTTGTATGTTCTTGTAATTTGTTGCTTCTTATTGCTTCAAAAGAGTCTTCAGAGCTAAAAAAACTAAGAACATTTGCTTCATTGTTTCATTTGCGTCATCGGGCGTCGCGATACATCATGCAAACTTTCTACGCATTTTATTCTTCTACACCCAACGTGCTGAACATATTTTGCACTTAGTCTCGTTAGTTTATGTGTTCGACTGCTTGATGCTTGACGTGAAAGTCGCCAACGCATCATTTTCTCGTGTTTCTACAAGCTAGGGAGAGTCAAGTACCCACCACCTGAAAAGATTAATTAAAAAGCAGGCACTTGCATGGCGACAACTGCAAATCCAGTCATTTTTCGTCTCCGTTACCCTGATCTTTATACGGCAGATAAATGTAAGGCGTGCGATGCAAGGATAACACTGGGACACGTGCTACGGGAATGGTCGAGCTTACACGACAAAGTACACAGAAACCGCGATGGGTCAGTCTCGAGCCGAAGGGCTCACTGGGAGGAGGGTCTGCCCAGCTCCCATAGAGCACCTGTGGGCCTTCCAACGAGTCAAGGAAGCCGCCGCGACCCAAGGGCTCGTGGCTTGGGGTTGGGGCTGAGGCACGCCTCGAATCAACTTCGCTTGAGTTTGAAAATAAAGTTGCTTTATTCATTCGTACTTACGCGACGTCAACGTGCGGTAGTTTCTCCTGTAAAGCGTGCACCACCACCAGTAGGGTATTTGTGCGGCAGAGTCGGAAAAACGGACACCCGTTATCGAGTGTGTGCTCTCGGGAATTCCTGGAACAAAGCAGTTTGATCGTAATAGCAACTATGGAGATGCGCCAAACAAATATAAACCCTTCGAAGGCGTCACGCAGTGTCTCTGTAACCATCAACGAGATATTTAATTGAACGCGCAGTATGCAGCGCGAACGGAAGTTGGCTCCCGCACGCTTAAAAATTCCTTCCCCGTTTTTGCGGCGGAACTTCTTTGAGATTTCTCTTTAACAAAAACACACCGCAGTTTCGTTATTCGTATTATTTTGTCAAATTGCATCATTCCATAAGCGGGGCGCGTTCTAATGCCGTTGCTCTGTGGGCAACAGGTTCAAAATTACAACTGCTTTTTAGTGGACTACTGTAAACCCCTTTTGTGCGATACTTCGCAAAGTGAAATATTTGCCTGGTGCAATACGCACGTCGAAGATATTCTTTTTACAGCCGAAGCACCAGAATGTCAGCGTTTTAGGTGTGATGCACTAGTAGACAGCTACACGAAAGACCAGTAGCTGTACATTGATAAGCATGCTGTATATTCGTAGCTCTGTATTGATAACTATTGATAACTATGTGTCATAAAAATCGTCTGTAAATGGATGATTGTGTCATTTATTACTGCATTAGGTCTTCGACAGACCACGAGTACCTGCAACGCAATTTGGACGGTGTAACTCGCTGGTGTGTTAGATGGTAAATGTCTTTAAACCCCAGTAAGTGTCAATGTGTCGCCCTCATGCGTAAACAAAATCCACACTTTTTTTGATTATGAATTAGACACCGTACAGCTATCGCGAGTAACTTAGTACAAATACATTGGTGTTTATTTCTCACTTAACCTAACTTATACCAAGCACGTTAAGTATGTTGCAGCGAGAGCCTGTAAAATGATAAATTTTGTTATTTACCTTCCGGTTAGCGCCCCCCAAATTCAGAGAAATAATTTACTTTTCGAACGTGAGACACATATTAGAGAACGCCTGTGTGGCCTAAAACCCGCAAACTAAAACTCTGTCTGATATGCTGGAACATGTAAAAAACCGTTCAGCCCAATGAATGTCCTCATTATTACTTTACATCCAGCGTTACTGCACTTAAGGGCAGCTTGGGGTGGGAACTATTAGGCACACGCAAAAAAAAGCATGAGGTTAGCAGTGATTTTCTAAATTTTTTCCGGTATTGTTAAAATGGGTACGGAAACTTACCTTTTACCCCCTCATTTCTGTTATGTTTAAACTGGCTCGCCGAAGAGAGGTTGAGGTTTATATCACCTCGGCTACTCCATTTCTACAATTTCTGCAGTTCTACAATTTCTGCAAAAAAAATATGAACAAGTAAAGAAAAAAACAAACAAAATGAAATAGCAAACCGAAACAAGTTAAAAGAAATAAGGTCGTAATGTACAGTTCGTCTGCAGAAGTTCACATTGCAAAAAAGCGTTCCCACGCAGACATTTCTGGTTCTGCACACGGTATAAGGACTAGAGCATCATTCCATATATAGAAACACATAGCTGTTCATCACAAGTGCTTATCTAGTCCAGTGTCACTGCACAATAAGAAGTCTTTCAGGAAGATGTTTGCCTTTTTATTGGTGCTTCTCAGGCCATGGTCAAAGTAATTTCTGTAATGTGAGATGGCGTCTGTCTAAACTTGCTAGTTTCTTCTGAA
Source organism: Rhipicephalus sanguineus (assembly GCF_013339695.2). NCBI lineage: Eukaryota > Metazoa > Arthropoda > Arachnida > Ixodida > Ixodidae > Rhipicephalus > Rhipicephalus sanguineus. The sequence goes on along the minus strand of NC_051178.1, from coordinate 82,112,114 downwards.
ATATCTTTCTTTCTAGGCGTACTTTACAGATTCAAAAAAATATGACCAGCATTCCTACGTATCTCGTAGAAGTGACCACTTGTTAAAAATAAGGGAAGTTATTTGTAGAACAAACGTCTTTCAGCACTAGTTTTTGCCACACACGATAACCCAGTGGAATCAGCTACAGCAGCAAATCGCGGATTGTCGTACTGAAGCATCGTTTAGAGCATTACTGTTCGATGTATAACGGCACGAACTTTTCTTCCTAGCTCTGTAGTGTTAATTTAGTTTTCGCAGTTGTATACTTGTACGAGCATATCTAACAACGTGTACTTCCCTTTTCAATAATGCCTTCGGCGCTGCAGGCCTACGAAATAAGCAAATAAATAAATGAATGCCGCGCACCAGATGCAGAGCTTCACAAAGCTACTTGCATTGGTAGGCCTAATTCGGTACTCTTATTTTAGCATGTGCGCCTTTCTGCAGACCACTTTGGCGTCGCAAACAATTAATTCACAGTGCTTGTCATGCTACCTCACACGCCATCCTCTTTCTTCCCTTGTATTACGATTCCAATTATATTGACACTCTTGGCGTGTTTTGCCGTCGCCGTCATGTTCCATACAAAGTCCAAATTGACAACATCGCCCCGCGCATCGCATGTTCTATGCGCTAGTAAAAGTGCGCGAGCGCTGGGGACGAACGCGGCTCAATCGGAGATTAAATGAACCGGCCCTCATCGTCGCACGAATGGTGCATGCTATAACCTCGCCCTGTCTACTAGGCCTGTCAGCCCTCCAAGATACTTGAATAGATGGCCAAAGTCTCCTTTGTTCATTTTTTTATCGTGTGCCTGCTCTTCTCTCCGCTTTTCCATCTCTTTCCTCTTCCCCTTAGTGTAGCGTAGCAAACCGGATGCTACAATTGTGGTTGCCCTCCCTGCCTCTCTCTCGTTTCATTATCTCTCTCTCGCTCTAGGCCTACGATTGATGGATCCTAAAGCAAAGAGGAAATGCCTCATCCGTCTTTTGTAGCGCGATCGAGCATGAAGGGCCACCGGTGGAGTGTGCCTGCGACGCCCGCGCAGCAACTGCGAACTTTTATCATAAGGGCGCTGTCGCGAGTGCTGGCACGCACGCATGGAGGAAGGAAAAATTGACGAGGGGCTCTGACGTAACTCTCGGTGAAGCCTTGGTGAAGCCGGAAGTCGGACATATTGACTGGGCAGATTCCCCTCCCTTGTTTACACGTGAGCAGCGCAGTAGAAGGCGCGTCCCTCTCTCCGGCTCGAAAACCACGGGGGGCTGCGCGGCGCGCGTGCCGTGGCTATCCGAAACTAACGGAAGAGGACACAACACGCTGGGCCACCGCGATACCGATGGCGAAATCAAATTGTTCGAGTATTCAGCTCTCACGCTGAAAGAAGTTTATATAAGCATTGCAAATTATACCGCACAAACTTTCTTTATTTGCTTACGTGAAATTAAAGATGATTTATCGGACCATAGAAGGGTAGCGGCTTGGGCTAGTTGGTAGGTTATGACAATTGTTATAGCGCAAAATTCGAACAAATACAAAAGGCACACGAATACGAGCGCTTCGTGTACCTTTGCCTTTGTCCAGATTTTGCGCTTTAACAATTGTTATCGGACCAGCTAGGTTACGGAACCGGGGACAAAGCGCCTGTAATGTACATAGCTTTTTTCGTCTGTTCGAGCTGTCAGTCAGACTGCAAGCTAGACGCGGCGATACGAAAAAATCCGCGCTATCTCACGGCACTAAAGAATGCTCGGCGGTGACTGGCAACGCTCGTACTTCGCGTATGTACTTACATTTCGACATATAGACCCATAGCTAAACCATCGGCAGCTTACCAGCACGAACACGTATTTTGGTTGTGGCTTGAGAAATCGCTTTAACATATTCAGCAAGCATCGGGCAGCCATGCACCGGGGAAATGTGGTGAGCTACAGCGCGCCGACAAGGAGGCAAGTACAAGAGAACACCGCGGACTAAATACATTGACTATGGCACGTACGCTGTAGAAATGTTTATACGGCCTTCATGCACGCGCTGCGCAGAAAACGCGATCGGCCTTGCGCTGGCTTCAATGATTGGATGGTCTCTCTCATGCGGCGCCATGCCAGCGTGCGGTTCAACGTAAAGGCACACAGGTGTGCAGTATTGAGCAACCTGTGACCTTGCACACGATGCAGGTGTGCGAATGACACTTGTACACTTATGTTCTAATGCCGAGAGTACACGGGTAGGTGCGAGCATCGCAAGCAAAATAGAAAAGGCGCACAAGCAAGTTTGTTACAGAAACATATAGAACACGAACTATATAAGTGATGTCCTTATTTCGTCTTGCGGGGCACAAATGTTTCGTCCACTGTGACAAGCACGAATATTGCACAAGCATCATTGACCTGCAAGGCGTCATCGTGCACTGAGGTTCCGTTCTGTCATGACTTCGCTGAGCACTTCAAATCTTTCATCTGCTTCATCCGCTGCACGGTACATGGATAAACGCCCGTTCCATGTACTGTTCAGATCCTCTGGCCGCCAACATGTTTTCTAAACGTTGCTGGAGACAATAACCTCGGGAGAACACTGGGGATCTAACGACGCGGCACAAAGAATGGATACTGTCGGCCACGGTTCGGTGCGAGACCTACGAAGGCGCGCACTGTCACCGCCGCTGCATAGTAAGGCACGCCACGTAACCATAGCAACGCTGCCATTGTGCCCAGTGCACATGGTCGCTAAGAGGTCATTTCCTCCACTCTTTGCTCTCAGCGCGTGGGCTAGGCGGGCCCTCTCCTCACTTCTTTACTTCCTCCATGCAGGCACGGTATCTCAACAGGCAGTTGACGGCTCATATACGCGCTGTGCTCCGACCGCTTTTTTCGCGCTGAGACGAAAACCACTTCGCTCCATGGAGCGGCCGTATTCTCTGAAACCACGGGACCGACAACGACTTTTCTTCTTTGTCGGAGCCTGTTTCCTTTGGCGCAACAGAAAGCCTTCCGGTCAGAGTGTCTGCTCACGCAATAGCAGGGCAGAAAACACCGTCAAATATTTATAATGGAATTATTTCGATCTCCAGCGCTATGAAGTCTTATACACACAACTGCTGCGTTCAATGGTAGGTGAGCACGAGAGTGGCTTATGTTTGTGCGCGGCGGCTTGCTGCGCATGCACTCGACATTTTCCACTACTTGCCGCGAAGGCAGTGCCACTTCTCAGCGTACAACTCCTCTTACCTCGTAAGAAGCACAGAATATAGCGCGGTTTGATAGTGATACGCATACTCTAATTTTGAGCCCTCATTCTGACGCACATGAAAACATCGCACTACGTACAGCAAACTGAATGATTCCATAAACCAGCTCGGCTGCGCGACAAAGTAATTTTGTGACTTTTAAACGCAATTTAAATATATAACTCCTACTCATATGACGAAAAGGATGCTTGAATCTCTCACTATAATTCACTGTGTTTCCAATTCCACCAGGATTTAATCACAAGTTCTGGCCGGTTATCGATCCCAATGAACCAAGGCTTTGTAGAGTAACATGACATTGGATCTAAAGGAGTTAGCTGCAAGCGTTACCTTGTATATACCATTGCAATTTGTTGATGTCGCATTCATTGTTTCGCCCTTGCCGAGAAACTGGGATTATTTTTTGTTTCAATTTGAGTACAGCGATCACAGAAACACAATAAATTCATTTAGCCTACGGCCTCCGGAAGGCATGGAGCGAAATGTGTGCTAGCAACCACAGAGCTAAATAATGAAGCAGCTCACCGAGTTGCCCGGGCGTCCGGTAGAACCTCGAGAGAGCCCGGATCCTGCGTGGTTGGCAGTCAACAACATTTCGTGATGGATTCGACCTGCCGCACACATCGGAGATTGGATTCGTGAAACAGCACCTCTACAGTGCCCGCAACCTTGGCACGCGCTGAAACTTTCCTGGTGAGCGACGCAGTGGGCTCGCAACATAGTGAATCACCGATCGATCCACATACGCCGCTGTCGTACGGAAAAAAATCGACGTGAAAAAGCGCTCACTTGGAACGCGGTGTGCGGTACTGATTCTACGGCCGCAGGAACACGCCTTAGCGAAAACACGCACGATGCCCTGGAACATATTGTACATTGCGGTGGAGGTAAAAAAATAACGATGAAGCAGCTGGTCTATTCAAATGAACGAGCAAATGACATCGCCTGTCTACGGATGCGTAGGGTGCATTTGCGGCATATCAACTTGCAAGCATTTATATAACTTTGTTTTCTTTGCAGAGCACAAATTACACAGTCGTGTGTTGCTGAGAGTGCGTTCCTTTCAAAAGTTTACGAATCTTATTGCACTCTTGCTACAGACTGTACTTGTGGCGGCAGCGTGGTGAGGTGTTTTTGTTAATATTTTTTTAGCTTGCTCCAATGCGCGGTTCCTTGAAGCGTAAGCGCAGTTTGATACAGCGTCCGTAATAAACCATCTACAATGTTTCTCTGCCGTCAATTTTGTTTTCAGACTCACTCAGTTTCAGAAGCAGCAGTAGGCAAATCCCTCGCAGCTCCTTAGGCTCAGCTTATTATACCACCTGTGTACGGCATTTGGCATGCAGGAACATTGCGCTCTTAGTGCTGATTACCGATAGGAAGCCGTCACTGATACATTCCGAGACACTCGGATTTACGACCACAGTTATATTAATTTTAAAAGGCTAAAAGGACAAATTATGTCCCGGATGTGGAACACGCAACTCAACGCAAGAGCACCACTACAAATCTAGACACAAACTCTGGTCACGGTCAGCACACGGCATACCGACTGTGCAAGGCTAAATTCACGACACCACACATAATGAAACAACGCAGATAGGAAGACAAGACGCAGAGATGGAACCACAGTTGCCAGTTCCGCTTATAAATAAGCGGATCTGGGCTTCTTTTTTCGTCGAGTCGCTTGTAGAATTTTGCTGTCGCGTTCTTTGGGCTTATTTGCATTTTTCCGGCAAATGTAGTTATTTTAGTGCTGATCACGTTCACCAATAGCGCGTTTGCCGATGACTTTAAGTAGTTGAGTGTTGAAGTCAAACATACGTTGGGGGCATCAACAAGCAACGCTGATCATGCACTGGCAAACGTGCATTCAACCGAACGGAGTCCACCCTGGAGACAATGTTAAAAAGTAAATGTGCTTTCATTCATAGTAGCGCATATGTTCGCCGTACAAAACTATTAAAGTGATTTTTTCAACTCTATTTCGTATGAGAGGGACATTTTCTTGTTATTATCAAAATATTTTCAAGAATGCGAAAATTCATTACATTTCCAATTCTTTTGGGCTTCTTCGCAAAACTCGCGCCGCTTTTTTTGCTTCTTTTGTGATGGTTATTTGCTTGTTAGCTCGCTAGCATCTGTCAAATCTGGAGGGAACCATCGGGGGCCCACTGAATGCCACGACAAGTTGACAAGGGTATGGTGGGGCCTCACGAGGCTCCGTCATCTCCCCCATGCTATTCAACGTCATAATGACTGGACTACCCGAAAAGCTCAACACTGAAGGAATAAATCACGCGATATATACGGACGATATTACGATCTGGACAGCTGAGAACACCAGTGTGTGGGCAAATAGAGGCCAGGCACCAGGAGGCGGTCGATGCATTAGAAAGATACCTGGCCAAGGGTGCTCTCCAGAGAAGTCGGAGCCGTTATTGTAGCACCCCAAGTTGATGGGGAGACCAGCCAAGGGAACCGCCGACATGCGGATCAAAGAAATCACCCTGACCATCAAGAATGGGATGACCATCCCGATCGTGCAACGTATACGGATCCTAAGGCTCTACTCGATGCCAAATGTAAGAACAATGAGATGATGGCGCGCCTCAACGTAATGAACTGCAGACATAACTGATTAGCGCAAAAAAAAAAAAAACATCGGACAAGGTAGATACGACAGATAGGACAGCAACATCATGGCAGCGATTCGATCAATCCAAAGAGTACACAACAGAAGGAAAGGAATCAAGAATGAAATGCTGTAGCTTCGGTCCAAGCCACTGCATAACCCATATCACGTACGTAGCGGCCTTTGTACCATGGAACAGGGCGGAGGAGAGCAAGATGCATTCATAAGGAGGGCCTACGAAGTAACTCTAGGGCTCCCCTCGTACACCAGCAACGAAAGAATGTTCCAGTTGGGTGTCAACAACACGTTAGACGAAGGACTTGAAGCACAAGAAGTGGCCCAATTCGAAAAACTCTTCAGGGGGGCTACTTTGAAAGCGTTCTGTCACAGAACGGAGGCAGGCATGGAATGAAGCTTTACGAGCGGACGAGGGGGAGCCGCACGGGATTGGTCGAGACTCGTCTGACGGCTAAGACGTGAGAATAACCATAGAAGGGCACAAAACCAACGAAGGCCTTCTTCTGTCGACAGAACGGATACAAAACGGTCTCCAGACGACTTGGATTGGATTGAAACGTAAGCGCTGGGGCCGGTGAATTGAATTATTCTGCTTTGTGCATGGCTTATTCCAATCCCGTGCCGATTATAACCACCGAACGATGGATGGATGGGATGGCCGCTATGCGCGTCCCCTTTATAACGGCGCGGTGACATCTCTGCCACCAGGCTCGAAGAAAAACAAGAAAAAAAATAAGCTTCCTTGTTTCATGTTGGCCTAATAACTTATCTACATTGATTAAATCTATGTTATTATACCAAAAAAATATAGATTCACGGTCTATCTCTCTGCCTCTTAAGGCAGAATGACCTTATTTTCCCCCCATTATTTATTTTTGTTCTTTATTTCTACTTTTCTGCCATCAATACTCTAACCGTCTCTTACTTATATCTATCGCGGACGTGTTCAGTTTTCTATTGTTGTTCCTAAAACCCAAGGCTCCATGTAGACTCGTGCCCACACGTATGCCTGGGTGAATATCGCCACATTCAGCATGTACATTGTTCTTCTTCGTTACTGAATCTCGCTTTATAACTACGCGTTCTAAGGCAGCCCGACCTTGCTTCAAACAGTAAAGCGCTTCCCCTTGAATTATCATAAAACCTGTCCCTCCTTATTTCGTTTTTCCCTTTCGGTAGTTACTCAGAGCCGGCTTCTTTTCCATCGCTGCCATCCAATAAGTCCTCTCCGCCTCTCTGACCTTCCACTTAATGCTCCTTGTTGCCATATCGCCCGCACTGCTAGCCGTATATTTCCTGGTGAACCTCCTAGTTCTTTTTCTCCACTGCGTGTCAACGCTTTTTCAATGCAAATACCTGAAAAACCTTCTCTGACCATCTACTCTTCTTCGTTTTCCTCAGCCTCTCTTCGAATCTCATTTTGCTCTGAGCTTCCCTCACTTCAAAGCCTGTCCATCCCATATCTCCCTTTACAGCTTCAGTTGTCGTCTTCCCGTGAGCGCCCAACGCGAGGCGGCCCACCGTCCTTTCATTTACATCCATTCCTGATTGTACCTCTGACTTCATGCACACCACTGAGTTCCCAAATGTAAGCCCCGGGACCATCACACCCTTCCGCAGCCCTCGAAACACCTCGGACATATTGTATCACCATAAAGCTCTGTGCTTCATAATTGCAGCATTCCTCTTTCCCTTTGCTACCGATGCCTTCTCTTGTACCTCCATATATCTATCCCCCTCATTTACCCATACTCCGAGGGTGTCAACAACACGTTAGACGACACGCCAAACTGCGACTCCACCTAGCGTCCACGTAGTACATTAACACAAATAAAGTCATCGCGCTCTTTAATTTCATGCTTTGAAAAACCATGTCTGCCAAGATAGATGTTCAGCTATAGCAATTCTATATTTCGCCATGCTCAGGAAATATTTCTGAATTCCCTCCGCACGGATACTGGCTGTTTGCTCCCGCTCGTCCTCTCGTGACATTTCGTTCCGTGCCCACCTACGTTCTGTGCAGTGGCGTAGCGAGGAGGTGGCACACCTGGCCCGTGCCCCCACCCCGAATTTTTTTCCTTTTGGGATACAGAGCCCAAAGTGACAATCCACCACACTTATTGCCCAGACCCCCTGTTGTAACAAAGAGGTGCCCCTACACCCCCTCTCCCCCAGAAAAACATTTTCTGCCTACACCACTGTCTCTGAGACAGAACGCTTACCAAATAGCCCCCTAGCACATGCGCAGGCAGAGGAATTTCGCTACAAAGTATAGCTCGCCAATGCCATGACGTCAAAATTTCGGTTCTGGCAACTCACTCACACCGGGGAGCGCAGAAATGCTTCACCATATAGACCCTTCTGGATGTCTTGTATTCGTTTTTTCCCCGTTCGTTAATATGTTCTTATGCGTTTGGTGTGATGTCATGCGTGGTTGATATGTCATTACAGATACCTCTTTCTGTTCATTTCATTTATTCTCCAGGCTAGCGGACATGTGCTCAGTTTCATAAAAATGCGCTGTAGCCTTGTTTTCTTTATCTCTTGATCGTATTCAAAACGATTCGTAATAATAATTGTTACAGTGGGACAATCGCGTAAATCTAGACATGCTTTTTTGGACGACCTCCTGAAGTCACCACGATTATTACCACAGCTATATTCACAGTACACGATCTACTTCTTTCATATTCATATTGTAAGTAGATTTTAACTTTAAATAATTCTTTTTTTCTCCAGATACGTCGCTCAAGTGAACAAGGCGACCTCGTTCGAATTCCCTGTCATGCTTTTAATGCTATCAAAGGGAGGACTGTATTTATCGCCCGTACATTAATGAAGTTTAGTTCCCAGCTTAATTTTTTTAAGTACGCAAGGATATGTTGTGTTCGAACATACGTGTTTTTCTTTTCGTCTTCTTCCTCTTCCTTAGCCTTTGCAGGAAGAAAAACTTGTTTGAGGCTTCCTGCACTTCGATGGATTGCCCAGGACGTGTTTCCCCACCATGTTCAACTTTCCTTTCCTGGGTCACAAAATTGCCCCGTAATAATCTCCCTCGTGGCGTGAAAATGCGCGAAAAAGACAACGACACGGAATATAAATAACAGAACAGGCTACAGGTTGAGAATCGTCCTGTGATTTCAATTGTGTGTCATTTTTTTTTTGTGCATTTTCCCTTCATGGCCCAAATCCAGTCGTCCAATTTCCCGTCGCGCTAAAACCTTTTTTTCATTACGTTCCATGGTCCTGATTCCTTAAAATTGAAAGATTAACTAAATTGCTAAGTTTAACGAGTACATAACCCATATAAACCTTTCTCACACCCGAGACAGGCAGGAAAAGGGCAAGTAAGCAGGTAAACACACAGATCAGGTAATGTAAAGATAAATTTAGTCAAAAGATGAGGTCAACGTACATGCGACAGTTCTTTCTCCGACACGAAAGCAGTACAGAGTGTTTTCCAATTTATATCCTTCATAACTTCAACGTTCTTAATGTGACTTATGTTCTTCTTTATTACGGAAATACAAAATGCGCGTAAACGTCACATAAGGCAGAGGAAACAAAGAAGACGGTTTGATTATTTCCTATCATCGCCCACGTTATAGTTGACTTCCGCACTTACATTTCTCCGCTCATTGCTAAAGTTCAGGAAGAATACGCGTGATACGACTCCGCCTCGAACTTTAATCTTCGCAGACGATTGGAATAAGATATGCTTTGATCTCCGTCACTGTATATTCCGAAACCGTTACGTTGTGCTGCACCAAAATATTGTTTCCGTTTGCCCTTGCATGAAAGCTTAATTAATTACTTACTTTGTTGGCCTTTTACGCTTTTTAAGATCTATCAATTTCTTCTGCTGCTAAACTCGGCCTCGTCGTGTAAGCGAAAAGAAAAATATGTTGGCTGACAGCGGGTGATTTCCTTGCCCAGTGCGATTTTCTTCCGATGGTTCTTTCAGAGTTACCATCCCATTTCATCCTATGCAGTTTATTTTATTACATAGGTTAGGTCTAGCCAATCAATTAGGTCTAGCTAATCCTAGTCCCACAGTTGTTTTCGATTTGCGAATGGGTCACGCGTGAATATGATTACATGGAAACGCACCCTAGTATTGTTGCGCAGTCTAGTATTCTTCAACTTATTATTTCTCTTGATAATAATTTCTCACCAGGTTGGAACTCAATTAACACAAAGTTCCTGAAAAACAATAGTGCTATTCAAGCTGTACCATAATATTTCACCGCACACTCAGTTCTTTATTAGTGCGCATTAAATATCGCACCGTATTGTCACGTGGTCGTGACGTCGACGAAGACAGCAGTCGGCGTTTTCAAGATGAAACTGCTTATTTGGCCGAACATGTGGCTGGCAAACGGAAAGTTAATTTACAGCAATACACACGGTATGCGCTGATAGCGGCGAACAGAGCATCGACCGTCGATCAACTGACAAGCGGTCAAGCGGGTCGGCTTTTATATAGGCGATATCGAACTTTCCAGCAATATCGCTGGTGGCGGCGTTATCTCTAGACAAAGCTGGGACATTCGCGTGCTGCGCGCAATCTTAACAAAATGATCTACAATAATCGAGAAGCTTCTCGAACAATGGGACGCGGGTTGCGCTGAGCGTCGCTGACAGTCTTTGTGGGCGAAAACCGAATACAGCGAAAGTGCTAATAAGAAACGTACGTGGCAATGCCCCCCTCTGAAAAAGCATCATCCCGATGCTTGAAACAGAACATGAATGCAAGCAATACCAAAGAAAACTAATAAAACAAGCAAACATTAGAGTCCTTAGGTGCGGTAACGAGCATAGTACGGTTTAAGGCGCACCACATGCACGACCTCGGGTCGAGCACGGCGCCTCTGAGAGTTCGTGATGCCGTCGGGGACAACCTCGTAGTCGAGTGCGCCGAGACGTCGAAGTACCCTGTACGGTCCGAAGTATCGTCGAAGAAGCTTCTCGCTCAGTCGGCGTCGTCGTATTGGCGTCCAGACCCGGACGCGGCCGCCGGGCTGGTACTCCACGAAACGTCGTCGAAGATTGTAGCGACGGCTGTCGGTGTGCTGCTGAGTCTTCATGCGCAGGCGGGCGAGCTGTCGAGCTTCTTCGGCACGTTGTAAGTAAGCGGCGGCGTCGAGATTTTCTTCGTCGGTGACGTTGGGTACCATGGCGTCGAGCGTCGTCGCCGGGCTCCTTCTGTAGACCAACTTGTACGGCGTCATCTGCGTCGTTTCTTGGACGGCCGTGTTGTAAGCGAAGGTCACGTACGGAAAGACGGCGTCCCACGTCTTGTGCTCAACGTCGACGTACATGGCCAGCATGTCGGCGATGGTCTTATTTAGACGCTCGGTGAGGCCATTGGTCTGCGGGTGGTAGGCGGTGGTGCGGCGGTGGCTCGTCTCGCTGTACTTGAAGATCTCCTGAGTTAGGTGCGCAGTAAAGGCGTTACCTCTGTCTGTGATGAGGACCTCTGGGGCGCCATGACGCAAGACGATGTTCTCCACGAAGAACTTGGCTACCTCGGCGGCACTGTCTTTGGGCAAGGCCTTTGCCTCGGCGTAGCGGGTGAGGTAGTCAGGTGCTACGACGATCCACTTGTTGCCGGTTGTCGACGTCGGGAACGGCCCCAGTAGGTCCATCCCAATTTGCTGGAACGGCCGGTGAGGTGGTTATATTGGCTGCAGAAGTCCCGCTGGCTTACTCGGCGGTGTCTTTCGTCACTGGCAATCTTGACAAGTCTTAACGTATTGGGCGACGTCGGCAGCAAGGCGTGGCCAGTAGTATTTTCCTGTATTCTGGCGAGCGTGCGGGAAACACCGAGGTGTCCAGCCGTCGGGTCGTCGTGTAGGGCCTGTACGACTTCTGGTCGCAATGATGAGGGCACTACGAGAAGGTAGTCGGTTCGAAGTGGCGAGAAGTTCTTCTTCAGGAGAACGCCGTTCCGTAAGAAAAACGATGGCAGTCCTCGCTTGAATACCTTCGAAACAACGGCGGTCTTGCACTCGAGGTACTCCATAAGGTCCCCCAGTTCCGCGTCGTCTCGTTGCGTTTCGGCGAAGTCGTCGGCATTTATAGTTCCGAGGAAGCAGTCATCGTCGTCGTCTTGCGGCGGCGCGTCGACGGGGGCACGCGACAGGCAGTCGGCGTCAGAGTGTTTTCGTCCGGACTTGTACACGACGGTAATGTCGAATTCTTGAAGCCTCAGACTCCTTCGTGCGAGGCGACCTGAAGGGTCCTTCATGTTAGCTAGCCAACATAAGGCGTGATGGTCACTGACAACTTTGAAGGGACTGCCATAGAGGTAAGGGCGAAACTTTGATGTAGCCCAGAGGATGGCAAGGCATTCCTTTTCTGTTGCGGAATAGTTAGCTTCTGCCTTGGATAGTGACCGGTAGCATAACTGATAACCCTTTCAAGCCCGTCAGTCTTTTGCACAAGGACGGCACCGAGTCCTACGCTGCTTGAGTCGGTGTGTATTTCCGTTTCGGCGCAATCGTCGAAATGCGCAAGTATGGGTGACGTCTGCAGGCGTCGTTTAAGTTCTTGAAAGGCTTGCATTTGCGCCGTTTCCCACATGAATTCCACGTTAGTCTTCGTGAGAAGCGTCAGTGGTTCGGCGATCCGTGAAAAGTTTTTGACGAAGCGTCTGTAATAGGCGCATAAGCCGAGCAATCGGCGCACGGCCTTCTTGTCGGTGGGTGGCGCGAAGTCCGCGATGGCAGCTGTTTTCCGCGGGTCTGGGCGAACTCCTGACTTGCTGATCACATGACCCAGAAACAAGAGCTCGTCGTACGCGAATCGGCACTTTTCTGGCTTCAGGGTCAGTCCAGAGATCTTGATTGCTTTAAGTACTGCCTCAAGCCGCGGAGATGCTCGTCGAAGGTTGAGGAAAACACGACGACGTCGTCCAAATACACAAGGCATGTCTGCCACTTCAATCCGGCCAGTACGGTGTCCATGACGCGCTGGAACGTCGCAGGTGCCGAGCAAAGACCGAAAGGCATGACCTTGAACTCAAAGAGGCTGTCGGGTGTCATAAAAGCGGTCTTTTCTCGGTCTCTTTCGTCTACTTCAATCTGCCAATAGCCGGTCTTGAGGTCCATCGACGAAAAGTACGTCGCGTTGTGAAGTCGGTCCAGGGTGTCGTCTATCCGTGGGAGTGGGTACACGTCCTTCTTCGTGATTTTGTTCAGGCGCCGATAATCAACGCAGAAGCGCAGTGTCCCGTCCTTCTTCTTCACTAACACCACGGGTGACGCCCACGGACTCTTGGACGGCTGGATGATGATGTCGCGTAGGAGGATCTCGTCGACTTGTTTCTTTATCGCTTCGCGCTCTCGAGTCGAAACTCTGTAGGGACTCTGACGGAGTGGTCGAGAATTTTCTTCTGTTATAATGAGGTGCTTAGCAAGGGGCGTTTGTCGGACCCGCGATGACGACGAGAAACAGTCCTTGTATTTCAGAAGCAGGGTTTTGAGGTGGTCTTGCTTGACCTTCGGAAGGCTCGGGTTGACGTCAAAATTAGGTTCGGGACCTCTATTCGTCGAAGCAGGGTCGGAAGCATCGAACAGGGTGAAAGCATCGCTGGCGGCTACACATTCGTCGATGTAGGCAACCGTCGTACCAATGTTGAGGTGCCTATATTCGTGGGTGAAGTTTGTCAGCTCTTCCTTTGCTTTACCGTCACGCAGCTCGGCTATATCTCGTGCGACGCAAATTTGACTGTTCAGAAGTAGGTGTTGATCACCCTCGATGACGCCTTCAAGGTTCGCAGGTTTTTCGGTGCCGACGGAAATAATGACGCTGGAGCGCGGCGGAACGGTCACCTGCTCTTCTATCACATTCAATGCATGGTTCCTTGGTGTCGCGTGGGGCTGAAGCGCTTCGTCTGAGGTTAGTGTTATCGACTCAGACCTCAGGTCGATGACGGCGCCGTGGTCACTTAGGAAGTCTATTCCAAGTATCACATCCCTGGAGCAGTTTTGTAGGATTACAAAGCTCGCAGGATAAGTCTGGTTATTGATGGTGACTCTCGCCGTGCAGACACCAATCGGCGTTATCAGATGGCCGCCAGCGGTCCGGATCTCGGGGCCTTCCCAAGCAGTCCTAACTTTCTTCAACTTTTCTGCGAACGGTCAACTGATGACGGAATAGTCGGCTCCAGTATCGACGAGCGCGGTGACGTTGTGGTCGTCGATCAGAACGTCGAGGTCGCTAGTCCGCCGTCTTGCGTTGCGGTTACGTCGGGTCACGGGTACGTCGTTTTGCACCGCTGCTTCCGCGTTGCGCCGTCAGGTCTGCTTCCGGTCGCAAAGTTTCGTCTTCAGGACGTCGTTCGGCGTGGGGCTGGGGCTCGGAACTTCGTCGCGGCGTCGTCGTCGATGGCGGAGGATCTTCAGCATTTCGTCGTTCAGCAACCGCACCTCCATCGGTTGCTGCCCTTAGTTTTCCGGATACGGGCTAGGCGACCGGTCCCGGTTTGGGTCGGTGTACTGCCGACGGTGCGGTGGCATGTAGCGGCCGGGCGACGGCGAGGGGGAAGGTCGTCGTTCTTGCCACTGTGATCCGGTGAGGTAGTCGTCGATGTCGCGAGGCCGTTCGCCTGGCTGCGGGCGCGGCGCGTTGACGGCGAATCCCTCGTAGCCCCATCTCTCGGTACTGGCAGCGGCGGTACGTGTGGCCGGCCTCTCCGCAGTGGTAGCAGAGCAGGCGGTTGTCGGGGGCACGCCAGACATCGGTCTTCCTCGGGGTGTAGCGCTGGCCTACAGGTGGTCGGTAGGGCGTCGGTGGCGGCGGCGGCGTCTGGCGACGGTACTGCGGTGGTGTGGCGTCTTGGCGGGGGCGTGGAGGAGGAGCATGACGGCGGGCTGCAGTAGCATAGCTCATAGCTTGCGGCTGCGGCTCTGCTAGCTGACGCGCGCCGAGTGAATGCTGGATCTCCTGGCGCACGACGTCGGCGATGGACTCTACTTGAGGTTGCGACGAAGGTAGAATTTTTCGCAACTCCTCCTGCACGATTGCTCGAATCGTCTCACGCAGGTCGGCGGGTCCTAGGGCTTGAACGTCGGCGTAGCTTGTAGCCGAGAAGCTGCGGTTGTATTGCCGCGTTCGCATCTCAAGCGTTTTCTCGTTCGTGGAAGCCTCCGATGCAAATTCAGCGACCGTCTTCGGCGGGTTCCTTATCAATCCAGCGAAGAGTTCCTGTTTGACACCCCGCATGAGGAACCTCACTTTCTTCTCTTCGGGCATACTTGGGTCGGCGTGTCTGAACAGGCGATTCATTTCTTCTGTGTACATGGCAATATTTTCGTTGGGCAGCTGCACACGGGTCTCCAGCGTAGCCGCGGCCCGTTCCTTGCGGACCACGCTCGTGAACGTGCTTAGGAACGTCGTCCGAAAGAGATCCCATGTTTGTAGGACGGATTCATGGTTCTCGAACCACGTCCTCGCGGCGTCTACTAGGTAGAAGTATACGTGGCGCAGCTTGTCCTCGCAGTTCCAGTTATTAAATGTGGAGACCCTTTCGAAGGTCTCAAGCCAAGTCTCGGGGTCTTCACATGGCGAACCACGGAATGTCGGCGGCTCCCTGGGTGGCTGCATCACGATCGCCGTAGGGGACACTGCGGCAGTCATCGTCGCTGTTGTCTTCGTTGCCATGGCTTTTGGCTTGTCCGGTAGGAATCCGTATTCTGGTGGGAGACCGGCTGGCTTGCTGGTCAGCGGTGGCACCGGAGTCCCCTTGACGGTGTGGGCTTGGCTCACGGTGGGAGGGGGGTGTTCGGTACATGGACGGGGAAGCACCTCCACCAGATGTCACGTGGTCGTGACGTCGACGAAGACAGCAGTCGGCGTTTTCAAGATGAAACTGTTTATTTGGCCGAACTTGTGGCCGGGAAACGGAAAGTTAATTTACAGCAATACACAAGGTATGCGCTGATAGCGGCGAACAGATCGTCGACCGTCGATCAACTGACAAGCGGCGAAGCGCGTCGGCTTTTATACAGGCGATATCGAACTTTCCAGCAATATCGCTGGTGGCGGCGTTATCTCTAGACAAAGCTGGAACATTCGCGTGCGGCGCGCAATCTTAACAAAATGATCTACAATAATCGAGAAGCTTCTCGAACAATGAGACGCGGGTTGCGCTGAGCGTCGCTGACAGTCTTTGTGGGCGAAAACCGAATATAGCGAAAGTGATAATAAGAAACGTACGTGGCAGTACTCATCACCGTCTCAGAGGTGGGACCTATGTAGCGCAAAGCATTTTTGACAGTGGTTTTTCCCTCGAACATCAACCCCTTTTTCGGGAAAGCTTATCTAACATTGTATAACTACCATTTTCTGGGACACTGCTGCTAAAATTGTACACAAAGCTTGCGTGTTTCCTTTCATGAAAATCTATCCATATTACGCACTGTTCTTTTTTGATGTAGCACACGCCATGCAACACGTACCCTCCTTTAATACCTCTGCCCCAACGGGCGTAATAAATTAAATAAAACTGAAAAGAGATGTGTAATGAGTTCTCCAGTATCCATCATTATCTCTTCTATTCATCTCACAAAGTGGTCCTTCACTGATAGTCATAGACACTACCTCATTCCTCTAGCAAGTTGATTTCGTCTTCGCACCATTATTTGTGGGGATATCCTTATCATTTCTTAGGCCCAGTTCAGAACTAAGGTGCTAGGGGGATGTCGGAGTTCTTGTACTGTTTTAATGTACGCCTCAAAGAAATAATCCCTCGGAGGTTCTCACAGCGAAAGCCTTAGATTTCTGCTCAGATACAAACACGCACCTTCGCGTCGGCGGCGTCGCCGTCCACACGAAGTGGTGCAAAAAATGATCACCCTGTGATCACCTCATCGCGACGTGACAGATCACTCAAATTGTTACGTCATTATCACCTTGACGTCTACGATGACGTCATCAGACGACACAGTCGCTTAGTAAAACGTGAGGTCTATGTTGGAGGCAATGCAGCAAAATCAAGTGACGCGCAGAAACCGTTCGCAAGGGGGGTGGGGGGATGGCTAATAATAATAATAATAATAATAATAATAATAATAATAATAATAATAATAATAATAATAATAATAATAATAATAATAATAATACCAAATGGTGGGGTTCATCGTCCCAAAGCCACGATGTGACAATGAGGGACGCTGTAGTGAAAAGCTCCGGAAATTTCGACCACGTGAGGTTCTAAGAGGAGGGATGAATCAACACCATCGAGTGAGAAGAAGCAAAACAAGAAGAACATGGCGTTCGCCTTCGAGTCGGCTTAAGCGCATGCATAAGGGTCCGTCTGACTTTCAAGAGCGAAACGGTTTAAGCGATCGCTAACTTGTGTTCTGTCGTCACAAACTCCGCAGGTGGGTATGCGCCGCAGAGATTAGTCAAGCCAAACTATCGAGTGCACCGTATGCGAGAGTTAAACGAAAACTCTGCTCGGTAAAGGGGAGCACGTGAAACACGTGAAAGAGAGAAAGAGAGAACGAAAGATAGAAAGAAAGAGATAATAGAGAGCGAGAAACAAAGAAAGAGACGAAAAGAAAGATACAGAAAGAAAGAAAATGAGAAAATACAGAGAAAAAAAATTTGGCAGATGCCACGTAGCGTGGGAGTCGTTGTTATGCGAAGCCTGCGGCGGGACGGTGACTGTGGCTTAATGTTTTAAAGACGATAGTCTTTCTTGGAATATTTAAACGGAGAAATTTTGGTCTGTCTGTCTTTCTGTTTGTCGGCACGTCACTCGAATCAGCCACCCGGCCAAAGTTGAACCACTTGCTCACCGCCCACCCAGCTTGAACTGGTACGGCTGTTCATACTCGTGAACGTTGTCGGTCAGAAAGTAAATATTACGCATATCTGAAGCGCAACATCACTAGGTAAGTATTAGGTGGTGTGTTCCTTTAATAGAAAATGCATTCATACGTAATTCTAAAGACCCTAGTTTCTTAAGCTGCGCTGCAAATGCGACTGCGCTGAAACTTGACTTCCTCCGTGCCCTCTGCACGAGTTCATTGTTGCGTTTCGGTTTCGGTTCTGTATTGCACTGTACGAATGCCATGGGGCGCCGCTCTGGGATTCCTGTTTTACCCAGTCGACGTGTACATAAAAAGTCACAGTTTCGCCGCAACGGCGAAGGAATGATTGCGATAGCAATAAATTGTAATGTAACGCGAAGAACAGAAAGCAGATCGACATTGCCAGCGCATCGCTCGAGCCCAAAGGACGCACGAAAAGAACGCACACAGGACGAGCGCGAACTAATGCGTCACAGCTCGACACTTGAAGCGCACTGCTCAAACATAAAGCATGACACACGAAACAAACGAACAGGTACACACAAGACGAGCGCGAACTAATTGTCACAGTTGTTACTTATTTCTGTTTGAACAGCGCGCTCCTTTCGCAAACGCGGCCGCTGCAGCGAGCGAAGCGAAGCACCCCCCCCGGCCGCCCCTTCTTTCCTTGAGATAAACACACGAAAGCGACGACGCCCTGTAGAGCGAACAGCAACGCCGTTCGCAGGGGCGGGGCGACGATCTTTAAAGCGCGCAACACGCGCGCACGTCGCGCCATCTATGTGGCCACTAAGAAAGCATGCTGAATTACTTGGTGTATATAAATAGCTCGCCGTTAGCAGTCTGAGAGACGGTGCTGTCGTGGCCTAACGTCTAACGCGGCGGGCTGCAAAGCGAGAGGTCGCCCGTTCGATTCCGCGCGTCGAAAAGAATTTCTTAATTATTTTTCTTTGTGGCCTTTCTATATATATACATACTTATACATATACCGTGGATGACGGCGACGGGGACGGACATTTTCCAGCCGAGACTGTCCATATAATTGCTATCGCAATAAAAGAGTGTGTGGAGAGTACTCGTTTAGTGCGGACGTTCCTCCTGCTTCAGCGCTTCGCGCCAAACCGCGTGTTCGGGCTGGCTGGCGTCCCCGCCGGTCGCGTTGGTCACCGCCGGTCTTCGCCTGCTGCTGCGCCGGGACTACCAGCCCGCAACACAGTACTCATGTTTCCCGACGTATTGACAGATGGCGTCCATATCTCACGCAGCGCCTCTTCTATCGTCTTTAGACGAGCAACTAGTCATGACTTGTTATAGGATCCGGTCGTGATCGTGGCGACGAGGGGTCCATCTGTAGTGAAGTACGTGGTATAGTATAGCTGTTGGAATTCGTGGATGCCTGTCAATTCGTCTTCAATTTGTCGATAGAGCCGGCGACATGACGGAACCTGAAGTCACCCTTCGCGTTGGTGAGGTAGCACTATCCAGGCCTACCAGCGTCGAGGCTGGTAGGCCTGGATAGTGCTACTTAGACCAGCATCAGTGGATGGTGCTTGTCGTATTCGTAGACTACCTGGGCGCATGTGGCCTACGTAGCCTAGTCTGCAAAATGGCTGTCAATCAATCTTGCATCATCCTCGGTCAGCATGAGGCCATCATCCAGCTTCGCAAGAAAGGAAGAGGACACTGCGTCGTTCTGGCGGACGAAGCGCACTGTGCGGTGCGGTGATGTGGATATCATATGTAACTTTCGTTGATGTATTCCTCCGGGATCGAGCAATGCTTCAATATAGCTTGCTGAATCATAGGAATACAAATGTAATGTTTATTAGACTGCTATAAAAGCTGAGCAAACACTGAACCACAGACGTTAATTCGATATGACGCCTGTATCGTAGGAGTACACATCGTAGGAGTATCATGTAGTGTTTATTGCTTTCTTGTAAAATTAGATAGCACGCACCACAGCCACAATTGACGTTGCACCGCTTTACGCCTTCGCAGGCTGTTTTTGCAAACCAGTTTATAGACCTGGCGTGGCTCAGTGGTAGAATACCTGATTGTCACGCAGAATGCTTGGGTTCCATTCCTGTTGGGATCCTAATTTTCATTATTTGCATTCGTCGGGTCAACGCTGCCGACATCGGTTTTTCTTAACGCTCTCGCATTTAGGTTACCAATGTCAGTTCTCGCCGTTCCTGGGTGGATATGAACTGTTAATCACCTGTGGCGCATACCCGTACACCGCGGCCCGTGGCAAACGGGTATGTGCCACACGTGTCTGGAGGAACGGGTTTGACGACGTACGCGACATGATTTTCACGTTATTCGTGTCATGACCCGACACTCATATTCGTCAAATTCTCTTACCCTCCCATGCCGATTTTGGTCTACACCAAGTTAAGCAGGCGCTCATGAGAGCACCCGGACGTAGGCGGCTAGATAGATAGATAGATAGATAGATAGATAGATAGATAGATAGATAGATAGATAGATAGATAGATAGATAGATAGATAGATAGATAGATAGATAGATAGATAGATAGATAGATAGATAGAAACGCTCAAAGTGCCAAAGGTTCGCTAAGAAATGCTTCGCATTTAATAAAGAAAATAAAGGCATAAAAACATGGAAAGACGAAAAAGGACATAGACACAGACACGAAAAAGAGATGGAAAAAACAGAGAGCAAAAGAGAAAGAGAACGAAAGAAAGTAATTTAGAGAAATTAAGAAAGAAATAGAAAGGAGAAGAGAGAGAGACAGGAATTTATAAAGAGAAATATAGGAAGACAGAGAAAGACATAGAAAGATATCGAAATAAACAAACACAAAAAGGAGGTAGAAAATGAAACAGAGAGCAAAGAAAAAACAAATAAATAAAGAAATAAAGAAAAAACAAATGCGAGAAAGAAGCAGAGAGAGAGAGAGAGGGAGACGAAGGTGAGAGTAATAAAGATATAAAGAGCGAGAAATAGAAAGAAAGAATAGAGAGAGGAATAAAAAACAGAAAGAAAAAACATGGTTGATCCATCCGTCAGAGGAATCGGAATAACACGAAAGTAAAACGTGCCCTTATAGAAGTAACTGAATGTTTACTGTACATTGATATAAGAAAGCTTACACAATGTATATTGATGTCTGGCAGGTATAGCACCGTTTAACGTGGATGCACCCACTTTAATGCTTTGTGGTACATCTCCATGCCGACGACTAACGTCCATGTTCAATGATTAAACAAACCGTTGTGGTAGCTGTAGTAGTTAACGGCGAAAGCCTAATCGGAGAACGAGGTGTGATAGCCAGAAGAGCGTCGCATATTGGACGCAGAACTTGGTCGCCATCCCGCGGCCTGTTAAAATGTGACTGATCACCACGGCCGGACTAGAGGGAAACGCAAAGCGCGCCGTGCCGCCTCGGTAGCCCAGCCTCGATGTTTCTCGGGGCGAGCGCGTGAGCGTGGAACGCGGTGTTACAGCCAGGTGAGGCATGCGCGCGTCGCAGAGCTATTTTAGGGGCGAAGCTCCTTAAGGCGGCACCCGTTCGTCCGTCGTAGTTGTCGTAGTCGTAGTGCGTAACCAGTCGTAACGCTAGTACCAGATCTTGACCTCGAAGGCGGTGCAGGTAGGAGATTTTTCCTGTGCGTTGTTGAACAATAAAAAATTCGCAGCGTGCGCGTTAACTAAAAGCCGAATTCTTCGGTCTCTCATTCCCCATTAGCACCCATTGGCATGTTCCAGTAGGAAACGTCAGTAGAAGTAGAAGTGTAAGTGTTAGCTGAAAGCCGACTTCTTCTGTCTCTCATTCTCATTAGCAGCCATTGTTTACCTCCAAGGTACTGCCTGGTGAGATTTCTCCTGTGCGCGATTAAACAATAAAAATTTTGTTCAAAACGCCGTTGATTGATGAAATAAACCAACGAAAGACGCCAGATGTTTTCTAAAATCAAAACGAAAGAACGCCAGATGTTTCTAAAGCAAAACGAAAAGACACGAGCTGCTTAACGAAAGACGCCAGATGTTTTCTAAAGCAATGGTTTTCTAAACAATGAAAATTCACAGCGTACATGTAAAATTAAAGTGAGCTGCAAGTCGTCATAACTCATCGAACCTTTAGTATAAACGCGCCCGATCTCACGTCGGTGATGATGTACTGGGCAGAATTCACGCAAGATTCACGGTTTACCGATGAATCTCCGCAGCTTCGCCCACTCATCATCATTCACTCCGTGGATATGCTGTGATTTTTTTTTTGTATTAGCGTGATGCTATGAGCGAGGCCGACGCTTTTACTACGCTTGCGCAAAGGTCACCACCTCGCGGTGTGTTAAGGCATTAACAAAATTCAACTTCTATTGAAAACGCGCCGAACGGGACGGACGCGTAACGCGTTGCAGGTGCTAGTCGCGAAGGACGCAGCAATGACGAATTACTTTGCTTTGCCGCTCCCAGAGGTCAACACCACCCAGCCGACCGGGAGAGTGGTAGATATAAAAGGCGCGTTCGTAAAGCCTTCAGAGTCTGTGACCGTGGCGCAGTGTATAGCGCGCCCGGCATCTGTTGTTGTGGACCGAGCGGTCGTGTGTTCGAAGCCCGTTGACGGTACCTTTTTTTCTTTGCCATTTGATCGTGTATATTTTTTCGACGTCATTTCCGTGACGGAAATACGTCACTGAAGTCTTGGTGGGCCCCGGCATAAAACACTTTCGTGTTAAAAAAGAAAACATGGTTGATCCCTCCGTCATAGGAATCGGAATAACACGAAAGTAAAACGTGCCCTTACAGAAGTAACTGAATGTA
This sequence comes from Rhipicephalus sanguineus, assembly GCF_013339695.2. Classification (NCBI taxonomy): domain Eukaryota; kingdom Metazoa; phylum Arthropoda; class Arachnida; order Ixodida; family Ixodidae; genus Rhipicephalus; species Rhipicephalus sanguineus. The sequence continues at coordinate 82,089,576 of NC_051178.1, read as the reverse complement.
TACTGTACATTGATATAAGAAAGCTTACACAATGTATATTGATGTCTGGCAACTATAGCACCGTTTAACATGGATGCACCCACTTTGATGCTTGGTGGTACATCTCCATGCCGACGACTAACGTCGATGTTCAATGATTAAACAAACCCTTGTGGTAGCTGTAGTAGTTAGCGGTGAAAGCGTAATCAGAGAACGAGTTGTGATAACCAGAAGTGCGTCGCATATTGGACGCAGAACTTGGTCGCCATCCTGCGGCATGTTAAAATGTGATTGAACACCACGGCCGCACAAGAGGGAAACTCAAAGCGCGTCGTGCCGCCCCAGTAGCCCGGCCGCAATCTTCTCGGGGCGAACGCGTAGACGGGGAAGGCGGTGTTACAGCCAGGTCAGGCAGGCGCGCGTCGCAGAGCTGTTTTTGGTTTGATTAGCGTGATGCTATGAGCGAGGCCGACGCTTGTACGACGCTTGCGTTAAGGTCGCCACCTCACGGTGTAATAAGGCATTGACAAAATTGAACTTCTATTGAAAACGCGCCGAATGGGACGAACGTGTAACGCGTTGCAGGTACTAATCGCGGAGCCACAGTAATGATGAAAACTTTACCTTACCACTCCCAGAGGTCACCACCACCCAGCCGACCAGGAGAGTGGTAGATATAAAAGGCGCGTTTGTAAATCCTCTAGAGTCTGTGACTGTGTCGCAGCGGATAGCGCGCCCGGCATCTGTTGTTGTGGACCGAGCGGTCGTGGGTTCGATGCCCGTTGACGGAACTTTTTTTCTTTGCCATCTGATTTTGTACATTTTTTCGACGTCATTTCCGTGACGGAAATACGTCACTGAAATCTTGGAGGACCCCGCCATAAAACACTTTCGTGTTAAAATTGAAAGGAAGGCATAGAAAAAAATTTGCAGTGGCTTAGCTCGGCTATGCCAGGATATACGTAGCGTTAGCAAAGGTTCAGCTGATTATTCTTAGCTTTCCAGATTGTGTAGGATTCTTAGCCTTCTTCTCATTACCCTGCCATGTTGATCTAGTGTTTATGGCGCTCGACTACTGACCCGAAGGTCGCGGGATCGAATCCCGGCCGCGGCAGCTGCATTTTCGATGGAGGCGGAAATGTTTGAGGCCCGTGTACTTAGATTTAGGTGCACGTTAAAGAACCCCAGGGTGCCGAAATTTCCGGAGCCCTCCACTACGGCGTCTCTCATAATCATATCGTGGTTTTGGGACGTTAAACCCCAGATATTATTATTCTTCTGCTCATTCTTCGTACGCTGAACCGCTAATTGCCAGGCAACTACTTCGGGATCCGATGAGATAAGCTTCTCGGCTCTTCTGCGCCGTCGAGCAACATTTCCGCTCTCCTTCTCCATGGCGTTACCCACCTGCAAAGGCAAGTTAGAGGCGCTATCAAGAGGCCCCAGCGCAGTGTCAGACGGCGATTGCACAGCGAAGGCGAATATCTGCGCACGCGCCGTCGCCACTGTGTCTATGCCTACGACGTCACTCCTCTCGAATTCGGCGCAGACCAGAAGCGGCGAGCCGCGCGTGGCGGTGGCGGAGTCTGCGCGCGCGCCGGCGCCAGTGTGTCTGCCGCGCCTACAACGCCACTCCACCCGAACGTGCAGACCAGCAGCGGCGAGCCGCGCGCGGTGGTGTAGGAGAGCGCGTGAGATGCCAGCTCCGGTGACCCAGCTGTGTGACATCACTGATCCTCGCGCATGCGCAACACGGCTCATGACCCTCCACGCGAAATCGGCTCCGGCTAGGCAAGTGTAGCTAATGCTACAAAAGAAGATACAGCGAGCAGAGAGAATGTGCACTTTGCTGATGTGGGGGCTGATTACGATAAAGAATTATGACTGAGCCTTTTGTACTTGGATGCGGAAGCACTAAACGACCCAGTCGTTACGCAATTCGCATTGACACCTGGTTGTCATTTTACTCTTCTACCACGCTATATAATATATGTTGACGCGATTCCTTTCCCTGCATGGTGCCTGTATAGGGCCTTTTTGCGACGCAGTTTCAAGCGCTGGCGCGACTCTGTGGTAGACTACCTGGCTGCCGCGCAGAGGGCCCGTGTTCAAAACCCATCCGATAAACATTCTTTCTCATTTTCATTTTTTTTCCATTTTGCACAATAGCTGTTACGGACACCGGCGCCGACGATGGACCATTACGACGCCGAAATCGGCTGTTGTGACCTCATAACAGCTTTCGCTGTAAAACAATAAAGAGAAACAACGAAGGCCACCCAGCTGCAATCTTCCTTGAGGCTTAGCGCCACTGCCATAATTCTATAATCATCCTCAAGTGAATATATCTAGAAATGTTATACCGTTGCTAAAATATTCATACTGCATAGGTTTTAATGTCCACCTTTTGGGTTCGCGCTCTTTTTGCCGGCCTTATACTGTTTCACTCATTCCCTAATGTAGTCGCATTCGAAGACCGTGGGCACACTGAATGTGTGCACTACAAAGGCTGTCTAAAAGAAAAAAAATTGGCCGCATATCTGCGTGCTTCGCTGCAAATGTCGTCTAAAGACGACAGAAGAGGCGCTGCGTGAGATATGGACGCCATCTGGCAATACGTCGGGAAACATGAGTGCTGTGTTGCGGGCTGGTAGTCCCGGCGCGGCTGCAGGCGAAGACCGGCGGTGACCAACGCGACCGGCGGAGGCGCCAGTCAGCCCGAACACGCGGTTTGGCGCGAAGCGCTGTAGCAGAAGAAACGTCCGCACTCAACGGGTACTCTCCACACACTCTTTTATTGACACGTCGCCTGGGTAAAACAGGAATGCCAGAGCGGCGCCCCATGGCATTCGTACAGTTCAATACTGAACCGAAACCGAAACACAACAATAAGTTCGTGCAGAGGACACGGGTGAAGGCAAGTTTCAGCGCAGTCGCATTTTCAGCGCAGCTTAAGAAGCTAGGGTCTTTAGAACTACATATTTATGCATTTTCTATTAAAGGAACACACCACCTAATACTTGCCTAGTGATGTTGCGCCTCAGATATGCGTAATGTTTGCTTTTTGATCGACAATGTGCACAAGTATGAACCTAGTCAGCCATTCAAGATGGCTGGCCCTTGGGCAAGTGGTTCAACTTTGGCCGAGTGGCTGAATCGAGTGACGTGCCGACAAACAGAAAGACAGAGAGACAGACAGACCAAAATTTCTCCGTTTAAGTATCCCAAGAAAGACTATCGTCTCTAATACACCATCTCCCGCTAAAGACGACCATGAGGCGATGCGAAGCCGGAGCACTTGCACGATCGCGTTCCGTTGGCATTCGTTGGGCATGCTACCGACCTCGGGGATGCTACCAACCTCACGTCGTGGAACGCGAAGAGGAAGACTACGTGCGTCGTGTCTTCCCTCTAGCCTGGTCGGTAATTCTCACAGGGCGAGCGGGAATCGCGGTTTAGAGGCGCGCGAGAGGGGAGCAGCGTTGGAGAGGAGAGAGAGGGGGAGGGGACCCGCATGCGCTGGCGCTCATCGCGGCGCTGCGCAGGAGAGAACTTCGGCATGTCGAGCCCGCATTTCAAAGGAGTCAACCGAAGCAAGCGCTGGACTGAACGCGCGCAGCGCTCCATCAATTGAAGGAGACGAGACTAGGGGAGGAGAGTAGCGCATGCACCGCGAGAGCAGAAGAGATAACGCAGGAGAAGCGCAAGCAGGTGCTGGTCGAGAAGAGGAGAGAGTAACGCGCAGCTGTTGAAGAGAGGGAAGGAGGTGAGTTGCGCATGCGTAGTGTGAGCGCGGACTAGCACGCCACGGGATATAACCCGAGCAAGAGATGCCTTCGCATCTAAAATATAATATTTTCTTGTAATTCACAAAATTCAAACACGTGAACTGTAATTAAAGAATGCACTGGAATACCAACTACGGACTGCTTCCTTGAAATTGTAGATGCGTTGTTCATAGGTGTCGAAATAATATTGGCGTAATCGCATAATGTCTGGTATACCTATACCTTCGCTAATTGTGTATGTGGCGCATTGCTCATCTACAAGAAAATGCGAATTGTTGCTGTGTTTGGGTCTAATGTTTCTAATCTAGCTGGTGAATGTATAGTGCTATCCACACTTAGGGTGAGAACGGCTCAGCGTGGCAACGCTCCGCGGAGCGCCATTGCACCCGGCGCGGCCGAGCATCGAAGCTTAGCGACGCAAGCGCACAGGGACCCACGGGTTTATACTTCACGTCATCTGCTAAACGCTGGAGCGCGCCGCGTCGTAGTAGCCACAATGGCCGTGGCTTCGCTCTTGCTTGGCTAGAGTACAGGAAGACGGCGCGCTCGTGTGTGCCTTCGCCACTTTGATTCGGTGCGCGGCAGCGCCGGGTGCAGTTGCGCTTCGCGGAGCGCGGCCACGCTGAGCCGCGTTCGCTTTTAGAGTGGACGCCACTGAACATGTTTCAGTACCAACTACCGGCTGGAACATCCATTTGGAGGTTATGGCCAGAGACGAAGCGATAATATAGCTTTCTCGAACCCTTCTCGCCCCGCGAACTTTTGTAGCGTTAGCTACACTGGCCGAGATGGAGCAGTTTTGCGTTGCAGTCCATGAGCCGTGCTGCGCATGCGCGAGGAGCAGTGACGTCACACGGCCGACAGCTGGCGCATGGAGCCGCCGCCGCGCGCATCGCCGATCTGCGCATTCCAGAGGAGTGACTTCATAGCCGCGCAGACATACTGGCGCCTGCGCGCCCAGCTGTGCGCCTCCGTTGCAATGGGCCGTCTGACGCTGCGCCAGGTGTTGGGGCCATAGATACGGCATCGTGTTACTATTGGCCGCGAGATCAAGCGGAGTCGCGGCCTGGCGGCTTCTGGCTGAACTGCGCCTCGTGTGGATTGCTCCATGGGTCGTCTGCTAGCCACGTTGTGTTTGCATACGCGCGTACGTCATGCAGGTCCTCAAAAGGCGGCTTGTTCCGTTGCGTTAGCGCTACTTTAACCGCTCGTACGGATGCCTAACACGATGTAAAGAAGCATTTGGCCTTGACCGGCTGTATATGTACTGTAATAAGATCAGTGAGTGCACTTGTCGAGAGTGCTGTGTGTGGTCGTCGTGCCCTCCGTTCACGAGGGTCATATCAGTGTAGGTGCCGCTCTGTGGTCCAAGCGCATTGCCAAGTGCACTTGGCGTTGTCCTAACGACGAGAAGTATTAAATCTCATGTGAATATAGCCTTTTAGCTGCTCAGTGGAAAAAAAAGGCTCTCATGCACTTGCGCGTTGTGGTTAGGTGTGTAACTTCGGCACTGTCGTTTATAGGTTACGCGACGAGCTTTAGTTAGATACGTACGGTCCTGGTCCCAATGCAGAGAAATATATCTGTCAAGTCACGTCTGACACTACGGTACTTAAATTATCCCCTAAAAAGAACAGAAAATGTAACGACATGGAAACCACAAAACTGAGTTCCATCGCGCAATTTTAACTTGTGGCGAAATTTATACAAAAATACCCATGTACTTAAATTAAGGTACGCGTTATAGAGCCCTGATGGTCAAAATAAATCCAAATGGCGTACTTTAGATTCATGTAGTAATTTTACGCGAAGCCACATCATTTTTTCTTTGCCTTATCTTGAGCGTTTGTGTTGCGTTGTCCTAGATTGACGGAAGGCAGCGGACATTATTCGCATGAAAAAACGTACTGTGGTCCCGTGAAATAACCGGGTCTTTGTTCCATTACTGTCGTGCAAGTAATCAATTGAATAAAGTTCCGTGCTGTACAGTTACCTTTGTGTACTGTTACTGGAATAAAAACAAACGTGTGCGTGAGCGTGTACGTGGCATCTCCGTAGCGCTAAAGCGCTGTCAGCCACGTAGCTTTCCTCAGTAAACCTCTCAACTGTCCTACATTTCACGGAGAACTGAATAAGAAATGCGGATGAATATTTGAGCACGCAGGGCACAACTGCTATTTGAACTCATCGTGAAGGAATACGGGCGTTCTTTTCGTTGGGGATATCCAGATGAACAAGAAGTAAATAATTCAGTCGCGCTACATCAGTGCGCAGTAGGTGGAACACAAGCTAAACATGTACAAATAAAACAAGAAAACGCCATCTATTGCGAAAACGCCGACTGTTGCCGAAGGCGAGCAACCCGTTTGTTGAGAGAATGCGTTCCTCTCACAAGTGATAGTAACGTTCGGCGCGCTTTGTGCATTAATTCGGGAATGAAGAGCGCACATATTACCAAAAAGCTGCAGTCAACGCATTTTGTTTGCCGGAAATCGGGTCAGATCGCTCACAACGAAGAGCTGTTGTGTGCGTTTCCGTACGCGCCGACAACCGCCTATCCACACTTGCGCGGCGACGGCGCTGCCACCTGTAGCCCGATCTCGCGGCGAATACTGACCACCGAGTCGTCTTTGTGGCAATAGAGAAATGACGATGACTAGCGTAAAAAAAGTAAATATATATGTCTCAAATAATGCGTATACCGTGTGTGTATCATTGAAGCAGCAGTAAGCATGATAATCAAGATAATCCTGGACAACCAGGAGAGCTAAGAATAACCAGCTGAACCTTAGCTCACGCTACCTATGTCCTGGCATAGCCGAGCTAAGCAACTACATTTTTTTTTCTGCTGGTTGTACACTTTTGGATGCACGTCGACGCGCACGAGCTATGGGGCACCAATCGCGCACTCGTACATGAGGCGTAAAGCACCGCATCCGCTTTTGAAGTGAAATCTTCTCTGTTGTTCTCGCTAATACTTAAAAAAAGGGTCTTAAAAGTGTCACTTGCTGTAGTCATGTCATAGTTACGACAAAAGAAGGCACGCAGCTAGATTCACCGCCGCTGAGCAAGTGAGGCACGCCTTCAATATAGGCGATGCATGCATCCAACTGAAGAACGTTGCCGCGAGTTGTATTCTACGAAAAAAGTACTACTACACAAGTCGTCTCAGTTTGCAACTTAGGTTCGGCTGCGTGAAAGAAAAGCGATACGAAAGGCGTATAACGTGTCAATCTTCTCTCTCCTTCTTTGTGTTTCGTAACTTCTTACTACAACCCTTGCAAGCTGCTGGCTTTGTGACTACCATCCAGGCCGTGCTGTTGTCATGATGTGCCTCTTTAAACACCAATCGATCGTATCGAAACCTGGATTTCCCGAAAACCTGTCGGCTTCGTTTGATGGATGAGCCACATATGATGTATGGGACCCACTTTGTGAGTTGTGAGCGCAAAGAGCTGTGAAATTTCGGCGCTTGCAAAAGAACCGTCTATCTTATGCTGCGTGTCGAAGATACTTCGGATATTTTTGCAGGGAAAGAGAATACAGTTATTTTCACTATGAAACGACAAAGTAGCAGACAGAAGCCAATGCGCTCTAGTTTCTCTTTATTTTCTAGCGAAAAACAATATTTAGTAACCAATCAATTCAGGAATCCCGCCTGACTCGATTGTTGCTAAAGACCTCTTTTAAATAACACTTCGTTATAATTATTAAGCACCAATAAACTGGGCGGTATTTCCGTAGTTATTGTCACTGCCGGCATTTTGCGCACACTATAACTACCTGCAGTTGAAATCTGTTTTAGCAAGTGCAGTCTTTGCTTTCGGCATTTTGTTTTGCAGTTGACACCGTGTGTGTTCAGGCCTGAATGGAGTTCTGTATGCGCTGAATAGATTCTCGGAAACTGACACGGCTACTTGCAATAAACTTTGTCGACAAAATTTCACTTCCGAGCTTTTGCGCAGTACCCAAGATATAGCGGGTCAAAAGCCTGAGTAGAGCATCTATTGCTGATGATCGCATCGTCACGATGTGCCTCTTTAAACACCATTTAAACACATTCGAAGTATACCGCGCGATCCAGGTAGTCGTAATTTGAGGAGTCCACCACTACGGTGTCCCTCATAATTTTATCGTGGTTTTGGGACGTTAAACCCCAGATAGTATACCGCGCGATATAACTTACAAGTTCGATGCGTAAGTTTCTGCATGACGGGGGGGCGATCTCACTAAATAAATAAAGCGCAGGCTGAAGATGGCCTGCACGCAGTTTTGAAACTGTCGCCCTCATATGTTCGGAGAAATATGGCAATACCATAAATTTTTCGGGCTGAAGGATGTCTCGGCGTTCGTGCATATCGCCACACGCGCTTCTTGTTCTATTTTAATGTAACCAGCCGTTTACACTTACAACCACTGCCTTGCGCAGGTTGCGCCTGTATGTCTTGAAACGTTCCCAATTATTTTAGAATTTCCCGATAAGAGTGCGCGCACAACGCGAACAATAGAGTTTATTCTAGAACTGACACGAGGACCAACGATAACTCTGGAAGGTTAGATAAGGAATATATAAAAGCCGACGCATTTTACAGAAGAACAGATTATTCGATGACCGACGACTGTGTGCGCCGATATCGTTGCAGTTCGAGAGTCATTCTTTCTCTGGACAGAAGTCCGCCCAATAAAGAGTTTCATCTTTACGGACTGCGATTGCATTCTTCACAGTCGCTACCACGGGACATCTGGTGGAGGTGCTGCTTCGTTGATGATCCGGACGCCCCCGCGTAGCGCTCACTGAAGCCAAAGCCGCGAAGAAGGTGACGCTAAGGACAGTCCGCATCGCGGAACTGACCTTCCGGCAGCAGGGACTAAAGCCAGTGCAAGGGTTACTTCCCGAAAATACCAGGCAACATAAAAGCCCAACCTCTAACACAGGGTCATATTGACAGCCACTGTGCTGCCTTAATCGATCGTTCTCGGGCAACCCAGGGAGCCGCCAACCTTCCGCGGATCATCAATAGAAGACCCGGAAAATTGGCGCGAAGCATACGACCGGTTCGCCGTGTTCAATAAATGGAGCAGCGAAAATAAGCTACGCCATCTTTCTTTCGCCTTAGGAGAAGCCGCTAGGACATGGTTCGCGAACCAGGGGTCAACCCCCAAAACACAGGAGATTTCCCGAACCAGGCTGTCGGCCACCTTCTCTATTGTCGTACGCAATAAGAGGGCGCGCGTTGCAGTTCCGTCCAGCGAAGTCCAGGAATACGGACGCACCCGATCCTCTCAAGCTGTAACTGGAGGAGACGATTTGATTTCCGCAATAATTGTTTTATTCGCTCATTCATTGTTGGAGACGATGACTATTGAAAAGACGCTAGCGATGCGTACTGGACAATTCCATCACCACTCGACGCCAGGCTGCGCTGATGTTCAGCCAGCCTACTCCAACGATTTTCTTTAGAAAGATGACTATTGAGTTGTGGTTGGAAAAACTGTTGAGGATTTACTGAAAAAAAAAAAGATTTTCATTAAGTTGGCAAAGACTTGAGCTTGCTCAAGATATATTCAATGGCTTTTCTGCTGAGTATATCACCGAAAACGCCGTTGAAAAAAATAAATATTGTTTTTTTGTTGTGCAATTATTGAGTACCAGTGTATGCATGAGCGGGTATTACCAAGCGTATAAAGCATGCAAACCTTTTGATCGATCAAACCACACGAAGCAAGCAGCCCATACCACCAAAGGACGCATATTGCAAACTTCCAGCGAGCAGTGGTCGTCTGTCGGATGAGTACTAGCTAGCTACTCTTAGCAACGTGATTTCGCCAGCCGGTCTGCTCTAATGAGCTCAGTCAGAACGACCCACTACATAGCTCTTCAGGCGGCAAAAATGAATAGCTGACTTCTGACTGCAGTTACCAAAGCAACGCAGATAATTGTAATCTCAGTTTACAGAATCCTGCACAGCAACTGCACTGCAGCTGAATACACAAAGAAAGCTTGATTATTAATTACCGGGGTTTTGTATTCCAAAACCACGATACAAAGCCGCGTAACCGCGTCACGGAATACAACGCCTGTCGATATGGTGCCGATACGACCGCATGTCTGAAGCCTTACTGCAACTTGCTACCAGAGGATCGTGATGTACCGGCGACTGTATTTTCTTTTCATTTTATTTTATTACTACTCTTGATGTTGACAAACATATGCCACCCGCGCCATTTTCTCCATGTAAAAATCATTGCAACTTGAAATCGAGCCTGCGCGTCATGTCTTATTGCGACAAAGAAAACAACGCGCAAATGGATAAATTTGTGAGGTGCTGGCATTGCTTCGGCAATCATGAAGAGTTCAAAGTTCGTTAACCAGCAAGCTTTACGTAACTTACTAACAGCGATAACCATCTAACATTTTGACGGACGTCGCAGCGCTGACGTGGTATCCATCCGCCGTCCGTATAGCTTCAGTTGAGCACGCGGAATTGGGATGTGCCGGTCGCGCCGGCCACGCTCGTCTCCTCTCGTTTTGTTTCGTGCTCTGTGCGTGGCCTGATTCACGAAAAGTATTAACGCAGTTGCGAAGAAGCTACATCGGGGCATGTTCAGCAGTCTGCGGACTAGAAGTTACGCCTGGTCCCGTAACATTTCTCGACGAGAAACGGACGTCTCAGGCTGCGTGCGAAACCCTCGTAACTTTTCTGCTAGGCTGGAGGGACGGACGCGATCACATTGATGTGCGCTTATCATTCCTTGGATTTTCGGACTCATACTGCAGGCCTCCGCCAGTCCATTTTTCTTGCTTTTGCACTATTTTATTTAAAACCATGAAATATGAAAACGCGTGTTTTGTTGCATCACGGGCTGCATGCGCGATATGTTTCAAAAGGAAGTCACTGCGCAATTGTTGCTGCATGCATTGGTCAGCTGTCTGAATATAAATATCGGCTACGATTTCCGTTCGCCTTCGTATATACCAGCTTCTATTGGCTGCACTTGTTGGAGCTTGTTTCATTGTACACATTATCTTTCAAGCTTGAGCGCATGTACGACTATTCTTCCTCTGCAAACTACCTGTGCCGTGTAATGACTTGGTAGAAATTACGGCATTTGTGTGCGCTTTATTGCGTCACTACGACAAATTTGTGGATAAGAGAATGTTTGTAAGAGCAAAGTCCTAACATTTTTCGGGGGGCAGGGGGGTCGTTAAACCATACTTTATGCATGTTCGTGCGTGCGTTTGTGTGTCCGTATACTATATATATATATATATATATATATATGCAAAACTCAGAAACTTCGGAGTAGTTTGAGTGAATGTGAATGTTAAAGTGGCGTTTTTGGAAGGCGAGTTGGGCGTCTTTTGAAATACTGTTAGGACGCACGCCTTCAAAGTTGTGGCTTAACCTCGTCCTTGCACCTCTCAGCACGTACAGAAAAAAAAGTTCTCCCGTGCGCTGCTAAAGTCTGGTTAGTTGTAGCAGGCACGTAGGCAAGGGGGGAGGGCAGCCCCTCCCCCCCCGAAATTCGTCCAGCCTTCTATTTTCCCCGGCAACTTTTTTTTTCTTTTTGCCATGGAAGGACTTTCTTTCGAACAATTAGGCTTTGGGGCCCCCCGAAAAAAAAAAAATCCTGGCTACGTGCCTGAATTGTGGCATGTTTGCCCTTCTGTAGCCGTACGGTCTTATTGAGTTTTCGCCTTTTCACACCGTCTCCTTCTAGGCACTAACGATTTCCTTATCATATTTTTTTTTTCAGGTGAGACTCGCCTTTGATATTTTGAAACAGTCGCTACACCAACTAAAAGATGGCATTCTTCAGTGATGGTGAGGTTATTTGCAGTTTTTCGCACAAATAAATATAGATGTCCGCAGATTTGCGTTTTTCTCTTTTCCTTGGACACTTGAAAGAAAGCGAAAGGTCACAGAAGTTATTAAAAAGCTGACTTCTCCAAGTGTCTGTGTGTGCATCATCCTATTGACTTATGTGCCCATGTCCTGTTTTTTTTTTTTGTTTAGTTCTCGCCCAATTTATCTTGTTTTCAGGTTTGTATGCGTTTTGAAGAATGGAAGCATTAAAGCACGCAATAAAACGTTTTCGTTGGCGCATTTCTTGAAAGCGGTATACATGTTTTCGCTCATGTTCATGAAAGTAAATTCTTAAGATAATGGACTTGTAGGAGTTAATACACAAAAGCTGAATAACGCTTTTAAATAATTTCAATACATGAGTGGCTCGCCTTGAAATTTGATTATGTCATGTTTAAAAAAAAAGCGCAATGTGCTTTTCAATGAAGTCGAAGCTGTCACTTAAGTGGGGCAGTGACATATTGATTTTGCCTTCTTTCAATTTTGTGCCTACAATAATTGAACAACTATTTAAACATGTGTTGTACGACGTATTTACATGACAGAATTTCAGTACTGCTTCAATTTTAACTCAATAACTATTCAACAGAACCACCACAGCAAATTCATGGAGCACAACGTACGTTTCATAATAAATCTATAGCGATTCAACACCTCTCCAACCGAACTTATATAAGTTCTCGGCGGCCAATTTTAAACAATGTCAACAATGACCTCAATGATTCTTCGATGGAGAGACGATTACTCTTCAATATAATATGTCAACATTCACCAATGGTTTCTCAATAATTTCTCAATCAAATTTTTTGCAAGGCGAGACCATAAGGACCGTGGTGCGCAAAGAGCTGCGAAGACTGTTTCCGTCGACCCAGCCTCAAGTGGCCTTGATAGCAGATATCGTCCAAGAAGAAATACAGCAGTTGTTGGATGCCCCTTAATCGCCACAGCCTCAACAGCAAGCCATGAGCTACACTGCGCCAGTCTGTCGCAAAGCTCACCCTCCGCGCCAACGTCAAGACGCCGCACCGCCGTAGTACCGGATGGATGAATGGATGCATGCTATGAGCGTCCCCTTTATAACGGGGCGGTGACATGTCTGCCACCAGGCTCGGAAAAAAAAAGAAAGAAAAAAAAAACGTTCCTTGCTTCATGTTGGCCTAATACCTTATCTCCATTGATTAAATCTATGTTATTATACTAAAAAAATATAAATTCACGGTCCATCGCTCTGCCTCTTAAGGCAGAATGACCTTATTTTTCCCATTATTTATTTTTGTACTTTATCTCTACTTTTCTGCCACCAATACTCTAACCGTCTCTTACTTATTTCTATCGCGGACGTGTTCAGCTTTCCATTGTTGTCCCTAAAACCCAAGGCTTCATGTAGACTCGTGCCCACACGTATACCTGGGTGAATATCGCCACATTCAATCAGTACATGTTCCATCGTTTCCTTAGTTCCCCCGCAGCATGTACATTGTTCTTCTTCGTTACTGAATCTCGCTTTATAACTACGCGCTCTAAGGCAGCCCGACCTTGCTTCAAACAGTAAAGCGCTTCCCCTTGAATTATCATAAAACCTTTCCCTCCTTATTTCGTTTTTTTCCCTTTCGGTAGTTACTCAGAGCCGGCTTCTTTTCTCTCGCTGCCATCCAATAAGTCCTCTCCGCCTCTCTGACCTTCCGCTTAATGCTCCTTGTTGTCTTGTCGCCCGCACTGCTAGCCGTATATTTAATGGTGAGCCTCCTAGTTCTTTTTCTCCTCTGCGTGTCAACGCTTTTTCTATACAAATACCTGAAAACCTTCTCTGCCCATCTACTCTTCTTCATTTTCCTCAGCCTCTCTTACAATCTCATTTTGCTCTGAGCTTCCCTCACTTCAAAGCCTGTCCATCCCATATCACCCTTTAAGCCTCCTTTGTCGTCTTCCCGTGAGCGCCCAACGCGAGGCGGCCCACCGTCCTTCGATTTACATTTATTCCTGATTGTACCTCTGACTTCATGCACACCACTGAGTACCTTCGCCAGACACAGCTGCTACCACCGGCGCCCTGTCACGCGCGTGTCGGCAAACGCTACACTCAGAGGGAGACCGACATTTGGCGCACCCCAGACCACCGCCCGCTCTGAAGGAAGAACACACATCACGTGGCAGTAGCAGAACAAGGAGACGAACCGTGATCGCCTGCAACAAAAGACGACGAACTAGCGACCTCGATCGCCGTCATCAACGGCCACAGTGCCGTCGATTTAGTTGACACAGGAGCCGACTACTTTATTTTAAAAAAATGCACTTTATTTAAGCAACTTTATTTAAAAAAAAAATGTCCGGCAAGTTCTTCGGGGATTTGGCTACTATCCCCACCTAGGCGTCGGCAACGAGCCCTTGAGCTCTGGCGGTTGCCTCGGCCCGCTGGACGGCCCAGAGTTGGTCCTCGAGGGCGAAGCTGAGCAGTGCAGTCTCCCAGCGCGTTCGGTTCGAGGCTGCGTCTCCGTCTGGAACTCCACCTCGGTCAACTCCAACAACATGTGTTCCAGGGTTGCCCTGGCCTCGCAAAACTTGCATCTTGCCGAATAAAGCTCTGGGTAACAGAGATTCGAGATCACTGGGCTCGCAAACGTTCTGGTCTGCAGCTGTCGCCACGTCACCGCCTGCTTTTTGTTCAGTTTTTGGTGTGGTGGCGGAAGTTTGTATCTGGATAAAAAATATATATGTATCGACATAGGATCTCCTTTGGGACTTGTCTAAGCGATGAGTAAGGATAGAGTGTTATTGCAGGAAATGCCGTGCTTGCGGCCTTCCCTGTGCAGAGAGCATTCGCGAGGAACCGAGAGCAACAACCTCTGGGGAGGAACTGTTTGTTGTTTTCCAAAAATGCGAGCAACCGCGCGAGACGCGGCAAAGCGATGCGAAAGGGAAATAGGAGAAATGTAGGAGAGAAGGCGCGCGGTTTGAGTTGTCCTGACTCCCGAGTCGGACAGACAGACAGACAGATAGATAGATAGATAGATAGATAGATAGATAGATAGATAGATAGATAGATAGATAGATAGATAGATAGATAGATAGATAGATAGATAGATAGATAGATAGATAGATAGATAGATAGATAGATAGATAGATAGATAGATAGACAGACAGACAGACAGACAGACAGACAGACAGACAGACAGACAGACAAAGAACTTTATTTGGTCTCCGGGTCTACCCCACACCGCCCGACCCGTGGCGGCGCTCTAGCACGAGAGTTCTTTATCTGGTTCTTCACGATGCCGCAGGCGCCTGCTTCGGGCGCTACGTAAGAGGATACGCTACACCTGAAATGCTGTTGTCGGGCGGCATCGGCACGGCCGCTCTCATCTTTTCAGCGATCGTCAGCGTCTGGTACGGCCGCACGGAAGGCGCATCCCCAACCACCGAAACGCGTGCTTGGCATCAAGCTTTCGCAAATTCGAAATTTTCCTGGTGTGTATAATCAACCATGTCAGATTGACGTATCGTCTATGGGGTATTTATTTCATCGCCGCGGAATATTTCAACAAAGCATTCATAGGAAGTGTTCTATTCCTGCATTAGTTTTGTGCCTCTTGTAGAAAGCATTCATATGGCTCTGATAAATTAACATTCTGCAAGTGTTTGTGTGAAGCACACACACAATGAGGGAAAGAAATTATGCAGCTCAATTGTTAAGACGCTCGTCTTCGGAGGGGCGAGGACTGCGTTTAAAACAAAGCAGCGCCATGAATTTTTTTTTCGTTTTATAGATGTATTCCTCTATAGCAATGATTGTCTTACGTGACAGAGTGAAGGACGGAGGGACAATTTTCTCATTGAATCGGCATAGAAGTGCTCACTCATTTAAATGTATCAAGCTAAGAAGGAAATACCCTGTCCTGTAGCGCCAACTTAGGAGGTGTTGTTCGAGAGAGAAAAAAAGTTGCTTTCTGTTATGAGCTGAACCGTAAATAAATGATCAGAAACCCGACACTCAAAGAAAATAAAAAGAGTTCTTTTGAATCTTTTTGCAAGCGCTGACTTGTCACGTGTATGACTCTATTTAAAGAGGCACGTGAACCCCATTTGGTTATCATTATAGACTTGGCAAGTTAGGACTCACCGAAAAGAGTGAATTATGTTTTTTTTATATATATATAGTGAACTCAAGCTATATACTTGGAATTTACCAATTTAAATGGGGTGATGCTCATAATCAAGAACTTTTTTTCTACTACCCAGGAAAACACCAATTATCGTTCTCTGATAATTTCTCTTGAGTTTACAAGGCGAGCGAGTTAATTACAGAGCAGCGGTTCATCTTCGGATTTTAATTCCGACATCCCGTTGGTCGATGACTCTCACCTACTGACTCATATGGTCTCCGAGAGCGGCTTCACGGCCCTTATTTTAATTGACTTTTCCTCTGTATAATAAAGGGCGGCCTAGGTTTTTAAATATGCAAATTGCGAGACTAACCCCCGAGCCCGGAAGTTTAGGTTGACCCCGCTTAAATGAGAAATTTTCCTAATGAGGACCGTGCTGCTAAGTGTAATTGGACGTACAGTTATTTGACTTCTGTATTGAGGGTAAGCCCGCTGTACTAGTGGCACGGGCTGCGGAGCTTTCATTTATTCATCTTTTGCTGCCCCAACACACTAAACGTGTATTGATGGACTGCGTAAATTCAATTTGTACGCGATCACCCACTCAGACAGAGCGGTGCATAAGTGGTAATTAACATTCGTGCATGGAGTATGAGTGAACGAGTTCGGCACCCGGTTTCGACTGTTTTACTCCCCTGTGAGGAGAATGCAGAAAATGCTCCAGTACTTACTTCTAAGCACTTTAGTATACGTGTTCCTCAATTACTCTCAAGGGGTAAACATTCATCGACTACCGTCAACTACTGGGGCTGTCACCTCCTAAAAGATCTCCTTAAAAAGTTAACTTGCGTGGTTTCTTGTTTACTCATTGCATTATAAGTTATATTGGTAGTGATAGCGGGGAAGTACTGCAGTTTCCGCGTTATCGTCGTCATTATAAACAAGAGCAAGTTGCTTTGCGCGTACAAAAATACAAACGAGGCGTGCCGACTGCGCTGCGGAATTTCCTCTTTTAGGATATACTCGCGGGTCGGTTGGTAGCGCATTGTTTTAAAAAGCAACGCAACTTTGGTAGAAAATGGTTAGCACGCTTACTTAAACAACTAAGACACTGATATGTTTTCTTTTTATCTGTTTCTTTTTGTGCTTAGCTTGACGAGGTTGTAATTTTTGGCCAATCGGAATGGTTATATGATGATTTAATGACATATGATTTCCATGTGATCGCATTATCATCCTTATCTGTCCTTCTTACTCGTGCGTCCATGGCCTGTAATAATTAGCACTTATGAATATGCCTTTCTCAGCAGCAAACGTTTATTTGCACTTCAGCGCTTGTGCTTTGCGTAATTGAATTTGTCCCTCCTTCTCTCCTAAATTAACGCTGGTGCTTTATAAAATTTCCCTATATTATCGATAAATATTCGTCGTTTCCGCGTTAAATAGATGCCCTTTGCGCGCGAGCAAAAACAGATTACTCGATCGCCAATTGACCCTGTTTTGTCGCAAAAAAAAGAGCTTTTGAATTCGTACTTCTGTATTTTTCCGAATAACGGCGCTCCTTATCTAGCGACAGATAATGCAGAAGCATGCGGCACAAACGCTTTTCTCAGCTCCGCGTCATGTGAGGGACAATGCTGCATACTATAAGCGTATATTGCGTCTGTCAGAAAGCTTTGGAAAGTTAGATGTGCTAGGAAGCCTTCACATGTATGCAGGGCGGCGCAGGAAGATTTACTGAAGAAGACTGATGCGCAATGTATGGCGGGTACAGGCGACTCAGTTCCAATCATGCCAGTAACTAAGTAGAGCTAAGAGAGAAGACAGATCAATAGAACCGCTCCATGAAGAATTAAGGAAAATACAGGAGCCCTTGCCCGATAGGAAAATTGGGGGAAAGTGAAGCTTTGCGTCTGCGTGCCTGACGTTGTAGCTTTTCTCTTTCTTTCTTTCTTTCTTTCTTTGTTTCTTTCTTTCTATCTTTCTTTCTTTCTTTCTTTCTCCCTTTCTTTCTTTCTTTTTCTGTCTTACTTCACTTCTTTCATTCTTCCCTCTTTCTTTCTTTCTTTCTTTTTCTGTCTTACTTCACTTCTTTCATTCTTCCCTCTTTCTTTCTTTCTTTCTTTCTTTCTCCATTCACTTATTTGATTCTTTCTTTCTTTCGTTCTCTCTTTCTTTCTGTTTTTCTTCCTTTCTTTCTTTCTTTTGTTCTTTCTTTCTATCGTGCCCCGCCACGGTGGTCTAGTGGTTATGGCGCTCGGCTGCTGACCCGAAGGTCGCGGGATCGAATCCCGGCCGCGGCGGCTGCATTTTCGATGGAGGCGAAAATGTTTGAGGCCCGTGTGCTTAGGTTTAGGTGCACGTTAAAGAACCCCAGGTGGTCGAAATTTCCGGAGCCCTCCACTACGGCGTCTCTCATAATCATATCGTGGTTTTGGGACGTTAAACCCCAGACATTATTCTTTCTATCGCATTGCCCAATGCTCCCTCCTAAAAGACCGCTTCCTCCATGTCGGGAATATGACGTTCATCCGCGTGCTTAGTAACGCAACACCTCAGTTGCAACAGGCAACAACGACGGCCATGCGTTCATATCGCAGCGACAATAAAATGTGACGACGTGAAATGACAAGCCACTTCGATAAAATTGGGCAGATCACCACACGTGCTGTGCAAATCGGTTTCATGCGAAGCATTCAGCGAGTACTTCTATGCTGTATTTTATGGCTCTGAGCTAAGCGTGACGAGGTGGTTCGACGTGTTTTCGTAAGTGTAGCAGCTGTGTGCACATCGTGGGCTTACCAGGCACGTCGACAACACTGGCGTTTAAAGGGTAACTTATGGTGGGACGTAACGTCAGCCCTCACGTTGGAATACATACGTCAGTATTATCAAAAGTAAGTGCACGTTATGGTGCAGTCATATGAATATCACACAGAACTTTCGTTAATGTATTCCTTCGGTGTCGAGCAATGCTTCAATATAGCTTGTTGAATCATACGAATACAAATGTAACGTTTCTTAGACTGCTATAAAAGCGGCCAACACTAGAACCACAGACGGTAATCCGATATGATGCCTGTGTCGTAGGAGTAGATAAATATATGGTATTTATTGCTTTATTGTAAAATTAGGTAGGCAGCACCACAAACACAACTGACGTTGCACCGACATTACGCCTCCATAGGCTGTTTTTTCAAACCACTGTGTAGACCTGGAGTGGCTGCGTAGTACATTACCTGATTGCCAGGCATAATGCCTGGGTTCGACACGTGCTGGCATTTTATTTTAATTCTGTCCATTCGTCGGGGCAACGCTGTGGATGTCGGTTTTTCTTAACGCTCTCGCATTTAAATTACCAATGTCTGTTCCCGCCGTTCCAGGGTAGATATAAACTGTCAAATCACCTGTGGCGCATGCCAGTACACCGCAGCCCGTGGGAAACGGGTATCTGCCACACGTGTCTCGAGGAAAGTGTTTGACGACGCACGCGACAGAATTTTCACGTTATTCATGTCATGACCCGACGGTCATATTCGTCAAATCCTCTTACCCTCTCATGCCATTTTCTGTCTACACCAAGTTAAGGAGGCGATCATGAAGAGCGCCCTGACGTCGCAGGATAGATAGATAGATAGATAGATAGATAGATAGATAGATAGATAGATAGATAGATAGATAGATAGATAGATAGATAGATAGATAGATAGATAGATAGATAGATAGATAGATAGATAGATAGATAGATAGATAGATAGATAGATAGAAACGCTCGAAGTGCCAAACGTTCGCTAAGAAAGAATTTGCATTCAAACGATCACATTGCCTTATCATAAACGGCTGATTGACAGAGCACCATTTCTTCGAAAACGGCGCATAAAAATGCGCACATGAACGGCGCGTTTTCGAGAGCCGCCTTTCTGTACGTTCGCCGGCGCCAGGTTTGTCGCGTGCGAAGCCGGCACTGAAATCTGTGAGTGATAAAAGCTTCGCTTAATAACAAACAATTTCAACACTTTCAGGTGCTTCAACTTTGTCATCTAACACAAGGCCCAACCATCAGTTGCTGCGCATTGGTTTGTGAGGAACGGCAATGTGAACTCCAGGATAATCTTAACTGCATCAAGTTGTCTAACGCGTGCATCGAAATAGCCGAGGACGGCCATTTTTCAACTTCACCATTTCCCGACATATAGACCTTGCGACCGTTAGTGAAACACGTGATCTCTCACTCAGCAGCACAACGTAACAAGTAGCACCAGTGCTGGTGCTTGTATCTATAACGATTGCAAATAACGACTCTTGCATGCGTGTACGTCACAAATCTCAACACCATCAATTTGGCGCAACTCAAACTATTTTCATAATGTTTTGAAGCACAGTAACCACGTCAATTCGTTAAGAAAACGCTCTTGTTTCATGTGGTAATGTAGAGACAGATAAGCACTACTTTTAACGAAACAGAGAATTTGCGTAACGAGCCTAACACACACACACACACACACACACACACACACACACACACACACACACACACACACACACACACACACACACACACACACACACACACAAAAACAAACACACACACACACACACACGACGCAGATGACCAAAGGCAGCGATCAATTTTTTAGGATCGATGCATATGAACTCACCCAGGTCTAAGGCTTGCTTGATGCAGTAAATTTTTGTAATACATACATTTCCACGTCACGATAGTGTCAAGTTAGTCTTGTTGCGCAGGCTATGTAAAAGAGGTGATTAAAGCGCCCTGTTTTAACATGTTGGAGGCAGACGTTTTCTCCTTATACGCCAAAGCCTGCTTTTCTTCTTCAAAGTTGTAATTATAGGGTTCTGCTTCCTAACGAGCCCGCCGTGTGCAAGTAATAAATGAGCCGCTGGAGGCGTACCTGTCTCGCCTCAATGTGCGGGTCTGGCACTCCGCCGCCAAAAGTGAATGTTATTCACGGCGTTGCCTCGCCTCTCGTGAGAGCGGTTCATTAGTCGCAGGAACTTAAAGAAGTTGAGAATCGCCCCTTAACGACGAGTTTAAGCGAGTTCCTGTAGTTAAGATCCGAGTCATTTTTTTGTTTCGCGTTATTTATTTCTTACTCTGTATCTCAAAGACTGTAGTAGGGAAGGTGCCGTTTCCTCTTGTGCGAAGGGTCCTTGCTTTCCATTTTTGTTGAGAAAATGGGTCAGCGTCTCGCCGTAGTTTTGGTTCGAAACCGTGCTTTGTTAGCCCTCATCAAACCAGACACACGAAAAATAATTGCGAGACTTTCAGGTAAAGCAGAGGCTGCGTGCACACATGCCATGGAATGTCTCTACCTATAACTTTTCATTGGACATTGTTTCGACATTTTGTGATGCAGACAGGCGCTTCTTTTAGATGCGAAATCATCAAAGAGTACTTATATTTACCGTCGATATTGGCCATTGTTATTAGATGGTGGCAAGCCATGACTACGCGATCGGTCAGTATCGATCACTCATTAGACGGCAGATAGAAAGTTGCAACATGAGCATATCCGGATGATTTTCGTGTCATATAATATGCAGCCTCCAAAGATAAGCAAGACGTCAGTATCTTGAGCCGATAAACTGAGAACGTTCTACTGTCGTGATTATTGTTGCCGCTGACAGCTTCATGTTAGTAGCATACTTGTCACTCTTCTCTGTCATTTTAAAAAGGCGTAGTAGGGACATGATGCAACACCATAATAACGCCAAACTAAAGACAGAGTTAGCAAGTTTGAAATAATGAAGCATTTTCCTAAGAGATTCCTTTTGCAAATTTTACTGCGAGAGATTGAAGGCTATATGTAAAAGAAGAATATACCAAACTGTCCTTTTTCCAGTTATTGGGTCGAATTTACACTGCCAGCATGCCAATTTAATGTCATACCTGTTAGTGTATTCCCTCGGGTGACTGTCGCGCAGCAAAAATTCTGTAAACGTAGCAAGTTGCGCCTTTGAATTATCGATGACGCCGTACATGTAGTTCAACTTGTGCAAAAATGACCTCATATGGCCTTATCTGACGACATTAGATTAAAAAGGTCAAGCCGAGTTAGCGCGCTAAGTTAAATGCGGTTGCTCTCAAGTAACAGTAAAGTTTTTCTATGCGTAAGAGTGCCAACAGGTATTACCTTCTTTTCGCATTTCATGTGTGGAAAATATTACTAACAAAGATGAAATGATGTTTCACATTGACGGCCAATTAACTGTTGGTGTTGGCTATATATTGTACATAAACGCCAGTTCAAGTTCAAACTATTGTTTCTTTTCATGAGCATTGTACAAAATGCAGAGTATTGTTCCTCCGATTTAGACACATTGTGTTTTATTGGAAACCAGACCAGTATTTGTGGCTGCGATCATCCCCCCAGAAAAGTATTTGATTAGGAAAGACAAATTTCGTCCGAATTCTATTAGATGAATAAACAAAAAATGCAAAACGCAATATTAACCCGTAAGTTTTCATGCAAACTTACTTTTTTATATGAGTACTGCAGGCGCTTGTCATTCGGGTACTAATCATCCAAGGAATTTTGCAGAAAACACTGTGATGTGACTGCTAAGAAGGCGTTGTTGACGTTCACCATAGATTGTTTCAGAAAAATGCAATTCATAGCCCGGATTTTATGAAAGATAGCTTACAATACTCCTGGAATGCAATATCAAGCATTTCTTTTTCTTCGACTGTAGTTCCCAACCATTCCGTTGCTTACAATTTGGCGTTGCTGTTTTCGCGCTCGGCACAGATCCAGAAGTGTCAAATACTCTCTCAAATACTTTTTTAAATATTTTTCTCATTACTGTGAGAAACACCGGCACACGGACTATTTTTGTATTGTACGGCGCTCTTTACGAAATTGTTCTTTTTGTTTCACATGCCGAGTATGGCTGGAAGACTTGGCTTCGCTCTGGGTTTCCCAATGGACGCAATTTCTGAGCAGTTGAAATGCATATCTGCTTTCTGCGAGCACTCGCGAAACAGCATAAAGAAGTCGAGAGCTTTGACATTAATAAAATCGATGTTTACGAAATACGCCAGTGAGCTGGTAATAACGAATGATAACCACCGGCAACCAGGACATTAACGTACATTTCGCGTTCAACTAGTCTTATTTCTTTTGTGCGCTATATAGAATTCAATTATTTCTTAAAGTAATTAAGTATTCGTTATCAAAGAACTACTTTGAAGAATGCAAAAGAAAGGCAGGAAGGGGAAGATGGAAGCTTGCGGTGAGAAATTTGTAAACAGCAACCGTGTGCTGGAGCCGACGTTTTGACGAGCGGACTTGTCTTTTTGAAGGCTGCAACTGATTTCCTTAGCGTTTGTGTTTCTATGATTCATACCCTCTCCTCCAATCCAAACAAAGGAGGAGGAGATGGCCGCTGCGAAAGCGGGGGGCGGTGGTGGAGGGTGGGGGACAATTAGAGGCCGCCATGACGAATTGGGTGAGTCAGAAGAAAAGAGGTCTTCCGCGAAAAAAAAGAGAAAAGAGGAAGGGCGGAGGGCGGGGGGTGGGGGTGAGTGTACATGTCTGAAGAAAACACCACTTAACAATGGTCGGTTAGAAATTCCTACGAGAAGGGCCTCATTGGTTTTCTTTGCGTATGTACCACATCGGATGGCTTCAAGAGCCCCTTTTGAAACGTTTATACCTTCTGGCTGGCCGGTGTATATTAAACTATTGAATAAGGTATGACTCTGTATATTTCCTGTCTCTTGGGGACCGGAAGTTTGACTGAAGGATGCAAAGTTTGAGGTCCTCGAAGTTGTGACTTGCTACATTAAAATGCAGTGCCACTGCTTTCGGTAGTTTCTTCACCGTGTCCGCGCGTTGCCCGCTTAATCTAACATTAACAGGCTGTCGCATTTCGCCAGCGTGCCGTTTGTGAGAATATGAACATTCGAACATGATCGAATGTTCAGCTGGCAGAAAGAGTGTTCCACACTCGCCGTCGTGGCTAGCGTTCCCAGGATTACCTGCAAAGAGATACCCAATAAAGGGGAGAATAAAGGAAGAGAGACCGCCTCTGTAGCTCTTTTGGTAAAGCATCGCACTAGTTAGCCGATGTGGTACCCAATAAAGGGAGTGAGACTGCCGCCGTAGCTCAATTGTTCGAGTATGGCACGCATTATCCGAAGGTTTAAGTGTGGTACCCACTGGCGGCTAAGATGTTGATTTTCGTCCACTTTACTTCCTTTCTGGAATTCATTGTCACAAGTATAAGACTGCTGTTAAACACTACGAATGATTTTCCTATACCTTCTTTGCCATCATTGTTTGTTGGTTTAATTAGTTTATAGTCAAAGGTAGCCCCTCAATGCACAGCTAAAATTCTTTTAGACGTTTTCTGCGAATGGGTAGCACTGCCTTCTCAGGGTGACGGTTCCACTCCTTTTTTAGATGCGAAGCATCTTATGGCGGAGGTCAATCTGGTGGTGGTGGTGGCGGTGTGCGGCGTGACCACCTTTACTGCGCATGCGCAAACCCTCTCTCCGCACCTCCTCTCCCCCTTTCCCCTCACCACTCCGCCTATCCACTCCCCCTGTCTTGTGCAGACGCGTTCTATTACTCAAAGGAATCGACACGATGCCACTCTTCTACGCTGTCGACGTAGACCACCTACGATGCTGTTCATAAATGAAGCGCAAGTCGTACTATCGGTACCAAATATTTAGCTAGGCCAAAACTTGGAAACGATAGCCAAGCAAAGTATCTCGCATTTACAACTGTCTGGAACACTTTACTGCCCATATGTTCTTTCTTTTTTCTTGGCGCCATTGAAAAAGGCCAGAGGCCTCGTTAGGAACAGTTTTTCAATGCCAGCTGCTAGCTTCGTTAGATGCCAAATCCGTGGCACGTTAAGAAGGCTCTTTCAGCCGGACTTTGAAACTAATCTGGAGAGTTTTTTTTTCTCTATAGAGCGGCTTTCAACGGAGTATGCGTAAGAGCAGCGAGGGCTATGCATTATAGCTGAGTTCACTGTTTCTCCAAAAGTGCTTTCCCGGAACGAAGCCTATAGCTTTATTGTATGCCGCGTTGGGGCTTGAAATATGGCAACGTTTCGCTTTAAAATAAGTATCTTCTACGGTGAGGGCGTTCTAATTGTGTTGCCGGTTTACTTACTTCTGTTCTCCCACTTATTCAGCTTTTGAAAGAAATGTTTTGTTTGCAAGAGCTCTGCGAGAAATCTGGGAATGAGCCGACGTTTTACTAGACAAAAAGAATGAATATAGTTATGGCTAGTGAGTTATACTTTTTTCATACCAGAGTAAAAGCAGATTGTTGAAAAGAGCAGATTAGGTGATTTGCAAGACGACCACCTCAAGTGCCGTTTATTAGGCGCCGATGCAAATTCTTTACGGGCCACTGGTTTCAACACGCCGCATAGGAACATGGTACCGCGATCTTATTAAGAGCCTAAAGCAGCCTACACAAATTCCAGTGGACGAGATACTTTGCGCTGGGCGGAATCTCTTTATAGACAGTTCCATCTACCATCTCCACCAAGACACGTCCACTAAGAGCTTCATGACAGAGAATAGAGGAGCGCATCCCAGCTAATACGACCAGAGCACTCTGGCGAGTGGCTGTTACTATCGCCAGACCACTCCGGTTTAGCGTTCACTTGGGGTTGGGGGCGCTAAACGTACCTTCGCACGTTGAACACCCCATGAAAGCACTCAACTGTGTGTCGTAATGACTGTTGCAGTGGTTTACCTAAACCTGCCGTTATGCTGTGGCAGTACTGCTCTCGCGAGGTGCCTTAGCTAAATGCACAAACCTCGGCCGGGGTCACCTGCTTGTACTAGCTAGCACGATACTATATGTTCTCTGTAATAAAGTTCATCACTGTACATGGCTTGGCGGTAATAATAGAGGCTAGTTATCTTAAAGAGCCTCTGCCGAAGGAAGAATATCTCGTCTCCTGGACTTAGTACGACGTTTCAGTAGTGCTATTTGTGCTGCTTGAAAACTTTTAAAATTTACAGTAATATGCTCCCTGTGTGGCGTTGAGTGCAATCAGGACTGCGTACACTAAACGTAAAGACAGCGATTGCGTGACAGCCACTAGCCCTGCAGAGTGTGCTGCCTGCACCACACGGCACGTGCTCCAGTGTTCGCTGTTATTTTTACAGCGAAGCCGCATACCTCTCGTTGGTTTGAAATTTTCGTGACGTCAACACACAACTCTTATAGCGCGTATGTGCTACAGAAAATGGGCAAATCCTTCCACTCACCACAGACGTTCGCGTGCTCCTCTGCTAGCGATGCGCGAGCTCCTTGCGTTTTAACCTCGGGCGCTGAGGAAGGGCATTCGGAGAGGTGAACAGACGAGCCGACGAACGCAGCGCAGCGAAGGAAAGAGCGAAACGAGCAAACGCCTATAACTCCGCTAGTGTTTGCTGTAAACTCGTGCACAACTGCAACGGCACCACTTAATATCGACCTCTGGGTTGTTTCGGGGTCCTTTAAAACTGAAGGCAAACGCTATATCTTTCTTTGCAGTTAGGCATACAGCATATATCTCAGTATTCGTTTCAATAAAGAAAACCACAAAACTACCATCAAAACCGCATGATGGACGATAAGGCGTCTGTGAACAATGGGAACACTCTTCCATGCGTTCTTGGTAAAGATTAGGTTGCAGCTGCTTTCCACTTCACACGAGGGCTTCGAACGACGTCAAACGGCCCTTCCTTCTCCCTTCCTGTGTTTCAAGCTT
The DNA here is from genome assembly GCF_013339695.2 of Rhipicephalus sanguineus. Taxonomy (NCBI): domain Eukaryota; kingdom Metazoa; phylum Arthropoda; class Arachnida; order Ixodida; family Ixodidae; genus Rhipicephalus; species Rhipicephalus sanguineus. The sequence goes on along the minus strand of NC_051178.1, from coordinate 82,063,092 downwards.
TCATATATAAATGGAAGACCCATCTGGCAACTCATTCAGTTCATTCTAAGACTGTCATGGATAGACCACGGAAATTAAAGACAACAGAAAAACAGCGTGATTAGAATGCTTGACGAAAAGAAAAAAAATTCGTCTTGCTGTAAATGCTCGCAGAACCAATCGCGGCAGAACCACATAGCGATTATCGCTACCACTCCTCTAAAGTGACAATCCCCCCCCCCCTCGCCCCCGATCAGAATGGGTGGTGTTTGATACAACTTTGCTGGACAGTCACGTTCGGAGTGCGGAATGGTGGCCAATTTTTTGCTGTTCAGCTAGCTCAGTGGTTCTCAAATGGGTGTCCGCGGACCCCAGCGGATCCGCGAAGCCAATTTTAGGGATCCGCGATACCCATATTCGAAAAGAAAAGACAAAAAACAATGCATTTTTTCGAGGCATACGATGTCCCATGAAAACGGCCTCTTCCAATTTTTGGTATGCTTCCCTGCATAATACTTTCGTATAGCGGCGGAGCTGACTATTGTTTTCCCTTCTTCATGAGATGGCTGTAAAGCTTCCGTTGCAGTTTTCTATGACATACGAGACTGAGCGCACTTTTTCTAGGCCTGCGTATTTGAAGATCAAACGTAGATATGAACAGGTTAGATCTAGCTGCAGACCGCACAATTGCTTGACAAGCTGTTGAGATCGAATTGACATGACACTTTAGTTAGACCCTTCTTTGCCAGAGAGAAATAAGAGGCGGCTATTTCACCCTGAATGTTGTGTTAAATTATGACCCCCCCCCCCGCCTCTTTTTTCCCTCAGCAAGGAGGGCCTCATGACTCCTAACCGTCCACAAGGTGTCGCCGAAATATCCGTGGCTGAGAACCACTCATATAGCTTGTGCTTCATACTGGCGAGCGTGCTTTGTTTTCTTTATTTCATGACTACTCGACGACATGGTCTAATAGTGTCACACGTATCGTCGCTTGACGCAGGCCGCGCTTGAGTGTACGGGAACTTTGTCGAATGCTTTTTTATATTCCGCTCAGCTTTCATGCATGTCGCGTGTAGTTGATTGCTTTCTAGAACTTGCGTTAGGACCAGCGACAATTCTGGAATGCACGAAAACGCGTACACTACAGCTGGCAAGTTTCACAGATGATCATGTTCGTCTTGGCTTTTGCGTTCGTCAACGTCACAACAACGTGACATCTGGCAGAGGCGCTCAATATTGATCCTAGTGCATCTTGTAAAAAACAATATGTAGCCGTAACACGAGGGTTCGATCTCGGCCGCGGATAACGCGCTTTGATGTAGGCGAAATGTTATAGGTGCGTGCACCGTACGATCTCAGTGCACGTTAATGAACCCTCAGGTTGGCGAAATCGCCGGAGCTCAGGTCCTTGGCTACGGCGTGCCTCATAATCATGTAGTCATTTTGGCCCGTAGAAGCTCACAAACTATTCATTGGAAAATTGCCTATGTCGTCATATTGAAAGCTATAGGAATAAAATCTTCATCTATTCGTTTTGAGTGATTTGGTCATGACAATATCAATTACACCCTTAGTGGACATTGCAAGGGGCTGCTTTAAGAGGATGTGCTAACGAAGATTCCATTCGTGGCTGTTTTTCCATAGTTCAATACATGTTTCTCCCGTAGGCTATTTTCTATATGCTACAAAGCCCTGAAAGAACATACAAGGCCTGCGAACTTAAATTATGAGTAAATATAAGAAAACACTACGCAAGATTTATTTACACCGATGGTTTATGCAATCTGGCAGCCGTTTTGCCAATAACTATAGGTGTCGATCGCGTAGTTAAACAAAACACATTCATCATTTATCTCGTTATAAAGACTATATTGCATACTTGTATTTGAGAATTTCGAACATTATTTACAATATGGACGGGGCTGATCCTCCATTCTGCATATACTGAGAGCCGTCGTTGCCCACACTCTGAAGTATCTTGCAAAATGATTGTGCAGGAGTTTAGAAAGCAAGGGACCTAGATTTGGTCGAAATAAGAGTCATTAATAAGAAATTGCCAGTACGAGCAAAATGGGCGAGCAAAAAAAAAACGCATAACAATAGTGTTCGTCCGTTCAGTTCAGCATTCGGTCGCACTCAATTTTTTTTATAAACAGTAATAATAATCATGATTGCCTTAGGGCTGTGACTAAATAGCAGGGACACCATACATATATATATATAATATATATATATATTATATATATATATATATATATATATATATATATATATATATATGGTTCAGAAAGGAAGACAAAACGTGCGTAACAAGTTTTACTAACGTTTCTGCAGGAGGGCCTGCCTTCGTCAGAGTGTTCTTTACCTATTCCCACAGAAATTGCCAGCGCTCGAGTGCTCGAGGCCCTCCTGCCGAAACGTTAGGTAAAATTTGTTTCGCACGTTTTGTCTTCCTTTCTGAACTGCATTTCCCACCAGATCCACCGAACTTCATCCTCGCATATATATATATATATATATATATATATATATATATATATATATATATATATATATATATATATATATATATATATATATATACATATATATATATTAATGGGTAATGCCACTCAGTTGGAATGCTTTTGTTTACTTCACCGATGATTACGATACTGCCTAATGCGAATTCTAAGCGCAGCTTCGTGTTGGAGCAACGCCAACTGTGTTTGAAGGGTTGGGTTATCCGCGGTTGTAGCAGTGTAACATTCTTTACCTATTCCCACAAAAATTGCCAGCACTCGAGTGCTACGCAAACCACTCTGTGCATTGCAGTTGTCGCGAACCAAGCGAGACGCCGACAGCTCCTCTACGACAAGAGAAGCCAGCCGCAGTGCACGTGCCAGTCCTGCATGCGCACCAGCTCCGACCGAGGGGACGGCGCGCGTGACCGAGGAAAAAAGCGAGGATAGAGGCCAGTGGATCGGGATATCGACAAAAATACGTGTTCGTTCTCTGTCGTCCTCGTTTGCTGTATCGGTTACGCCGATGACGACAACGCCAACGCCGCTCAACGCATTAACAGGTGTCTAAACGTTGTTCTCTAAGGAGGAGGATACAACGTTTTTTAATGAGAAGAAGAAAGAATAATAAATAAAAATAAAAAGGAGGGGAAATTTCAAGGGCGGGTTCCCCATTCCAGGACATCAGTGGCCGCCGCTGCTCGCCCGGCTTGATCCAGAAGACCCCTTTGGGTCTTCAGGTCAGTTCGGGCGAGGACGGCCTCCCAAGGCTCCCGCAGCTTCATGAGTATCAGAGGCGATTGTGCCTCCATAGGTTTGCTCTGACATTCCCATGTGCCGTGCTGCAGCGTCGGTAGCGACTCGCACCACGGACATTGGTTTGGATATAAATTGGGGTTTATATGATGAAACCTTTCCAAATGTGGATAGGTGTCAACTTGAATTTGTCTAAGGCTGCGAGCTTCGTCTACTTTAAGTGATTTGTGCGGTGGGGCATACCATTGTCTTGTCTTACGTGGATGCTCCAGTATATCGCGAGCAGTGTGAGTGCCGTATTGGTTATCGCCGTCCTTCTTCGCTTGGTTGGTGAAATCACGAGCTAAAGTGTGCGCCAGCTCATTGCCCGAGATACCCTTGTGGCCTGGGCAGCAGATTATGGCATGGTCCTGTGTCAGCCTGTCGCCGAGTATTCTCGAGGCGACACTCGGTAGTCCTCCACGTTAAAAACATCCTACAAGCCTCCTGCGAATCAGACAGGGCTAGCGCGGAGGTATTCTCCGCCTCTTCAGTTCTAATGGCTAGCGCAATAGCTACTTCCGCCGCTGCTTCCGCCGTTGCGGTACAGGTCGTGTTAACCGACGCTGCGACAGTTTTAACGGTATGTGGCAGTGGTTGAACTGCTACTATAACGCAGCGCTGGCTCGATTTGGCGGCAGCGATGTACACCACCTCGTGACTCTGGCCAAACTGTTTATGAAGCTGTCGAGCTCTAGCATGTCTTCTCGCCCCGTGGTGCAATTTACTCATGTTTCGCGGAATGGGCCAGACGGTTATGTGTTGTCGTGTTTCCCTAGCCGTAGTAGTAATGTCCTCCTTGCAGTATTGCGGTCTAGTAGGGTATCCCGAGCGAATGAGGGTTTCTCTGCCTACCTTTGTACGGCATAGTCGTTCTTCCTGCGAAAGAAGCGTTGCAGCCGCAAGCTCTTCGAAAATGTTGTATACACCTAGCGCTTCTACTTTTTGATTTGATGCATTAAGCGGTACACCTAGGGCAGCTTTGTATGCTCCCCGTATGAGCAAGTCGATTTCCTTAATTTCCGTTGGTGTGAGCTCCTGATATGGTAGTCCATATGTGACGCTAGTAAGGACGAAGGCTTGTACCAAGCGTAGGGTTTCCCCTTCGTTCAGACCTTTGCCCTTCCTTGTTATCCTCTGAATCATTCGAGCTATATCTTTCACTGTACATTTGAAGACTTTATTTGTATACCTTGATCTTTTGTTGCTTTGCAACCATAAGCCTAATATTCTCATCGTTTGTCTCTCCGGTAGCATCTGATCTCCTATGCTAAGTTGTACCGCTGGTTTGTTTTTATAATTTTTGCCATGGACGCGGATAAACTCTGATTTATCTGGGGCACATGCCATGCCATTCCCTTCGGCAAACTCCTGGATTGTGTTTATCGCTTCTTGTAAGATTTGCTCCTTCTGTCCTAGTGAGCCTTTATTGACCCATAGAGTGATGTCATCTGCATATAGGGCAAATCGGAGTTCAGGAATTCACTCCAGCTGCTTTGCTAGCCGATTCCTTGCTATATTAAAGAGGAGTGGGGAAAGGACTGCGCCTTGCGGTGTCCCTTTATTTGGCATTGGAAATTTTTTGGGAGCGCATGTTCTCCATGCCAATGGTTGCTGTACGGTTTGAAAGAAACAATTTGATATAGTGAAATGTTCGAGCACCGCAATTCAACAATTGCAGTTCTTCCATTATAAGTCTATGAGAGATTGTATCGAATGCCTGCCTCAAGTCTAGTGCTGCGACGACGTTCTCTCCTCCAGTAGTTACATCTGAAGCACTTCGTCCTTTATGCGTAGGAATATATCCTGCGTAGATAAATGTTGTCTAAACCCATACATATTGTGAGACAAGTAGTTCCCTTTTTCTATATAATCTGAAAGCCTCATGTGTACAACCGTCTCAAAGAGTTTGCCAAGGCATGATGTCAAAGATATTGGCCGAAGATTATGAAGCGTTTTATCCTTTCCGGTTTTGGAATCAGCAATGTGTTGGCCTCCTTCCATTGGCTAGGTATTTCTCCCCCGTCCCAGACTTTTTCATTAAAGCACTGGGTTATTTTTCTAAGTTGCTGATCACTTATGTTTCGCAGCATCGCATTAGTTATGCCGTCCTCTCCCGGAGCCGAATGCCTTTTACGCGACATTGCAACCGCGAAGACTTCCTGCTCACTTATAGGGGCATCTAGGTCTTGATTTTCCGAGCCTTTGTAATCGAGGTCTTGTCTAGTTTCCCCACCGCTGCCAATGTATTTGTCCCGAAGGATGCGCAACAATGCATCATCATCCCCTTTGAATTCTCCAGCTAAAGTTCGCAACGTTCTAGTTGTAGTGGTTTTTGCGTTCATGGGGTCTAACATACTTCTTATAATTGCCCATGTTTTAGCGGTAGAGAGCGTTCCCCGCAATGAATCGCACAAGTTGACCCAGTTGCTAGCCTGAAGCTTTCGGGCATATTCATTCGCTTTTTCTGAGAGTTCTGCGATTTTGGCTTTAAGTTTTCTATTTAATCTTTGTCTTTTCCACCTTTTGATGATGCTACGCCGGCCTTCCCACAAGTGCATGAGATGTGGGTCTACTGCTGGAGATCTGTCAATAATGTTGATGTGCTTGGTGTGTAAGCTGTACGCCTCCTTTGTATCTGCCACCCATTCTTCTAGCGTTTCTAGGTGCTGCTGTGCCACTGGATACTTCCTGAAGGCCACCCACTCAATTATTTTAGCAGTCCCAAACATTCTTTTCAATTTGGGAGTGGAGGTAGAAAAACTGATTATAAAGTGATCACTCCCCATGTTTTCATTAAGATTTTGCCAGGATCCTTCTTTAACATTGTGTGTAAAGGTGAGATCTGAATATGTTTCCATGCAAACACTATTACCAAGTTTAGTTTTGGCCTGGTGCGTGGTCTCCAGCTGCAACTCGCATCTCTCTATTGCCTTCAATAGATCTGCGCCTTTCTTGGTGTTTTTTCGGTATCCCCAACTAGTATGAGGGGCGTTGAAGTCGCCTGCGAAGACTAATCTATCCTTGTGTCCCATGTGACCAAGAGCCCACTCGAGCATCTCGAGAAAGTTGACTTGACGTTCTTTCGTCGGGCTGTAAATATTAAGAATAAATGTTTTAGCTTTTCCCCTTTTAGAGGTGTGGAGCTAAACCAGTTGATGCTCACTTAGGCATTCGGATTGATGATGAACACTGCTCGCGATACCTTTATGCATCAATGTAGCGATCCTGAGCATTTTAAATTTTGGATGGTGTAGTAATCCCTCAATTTTATTACGCCCTTGCCAATCTCCTGCAAACATATGACGTCTGGGTGTGTAATTCCAGCGTCTATGTATGATTGAAGCGCTGCCGCTCGCTTGTGGAACGAGCGGCAGTTCCAGTGTCATATCGCAACGGAGTCAGTGGTGTGGGTTGTATTACTGGCCATGGTTAATCACACTTTCGACATCGGTAGAGTCGGAGGATACCCCATTTTTAATTTTACTAGCCATGGGCGCATCCGGATTGCTGCAAGCTCTTTTACGCGAGATTTGTTGTTGGATATTTAGTTGCTCGATCACATAAGCCTTGTGGCTCTGTAGTTCCGCATAAAATTGTTGTTGAAAGTTTTGTAAGCCCTGCATATGTTGAACTAGGTGGGTCATCGTTTTTGCAATACTGTCCAACGTGACGGGCTGAGTGGACAGTTTATCTGTGGGAGTAGTTTTGACTATCGCGCCCCCGGAGTTGCATCCTGAGAGCTGCTGCTTGCAGTTTGAATTCGCCCAAAGACTGCTTTAAATGTCGGTTTTCCAAAAGTATCTTCTGATACACAGGGTGAGATGTTATAGGGGTCGCCCCTCGTGCCGTCCCCGCTGCCCTGCTCACCTGCTGCTGGGTTGAGCTCCCGGCTGCCACCGGCGTCTTGTTTGGGGTAGGCGATCGGGATTGAGGACGGGAGTTAGGTTGCGACTTTGGAGATCCTTGTTCTCGATATTTCTTCCCTTTGTTCCTTGATCTTAGTCGCGGCTTTCGTTCGTACATTTTCTTTTCGGGTATGTCCGCCTGGTTCCTAAGCTGGGGCCATTGTTCATCGTCGGTGTCCTCCGATGAATACCACCTTGGTTTTGGCGGCGCTGAAAATGCTGCTCTTTGTGCCTGTTTGTCTGTCTTCTGGTCGTGTAGTTTCGGCTGCTGCTGCCTTACCGGCTGCTTGAAGCGCTGTTTGTATTCTTTTGTTCCCTTCAAGTGGCCTTCTCTACACGTGGAGGGTTGCAGGGCTGCAGGGGTGGTCCGGTTGAGGCTCCTTCATTCTAAATCTGTGACACACGGCGACAGGGGCGTAGCCAAGGGGGGGGGGGGGTTGGGGGGTTCGAACCCCCCAGAAATTTTTCAGTTTTGCTTTCACATATATACACGCACACATACAAACGCACGCACGAACATACATAAAGTATGGTTGAACTCCCCCCCCCCCCCGAAAAAATTTCTGGCTACGCCCCTGCACGGCGATGTGGGGCGACGGGCAAACGTCCGTTCTGTGTCCCGTCTGTTTGCAGGCTTAGCAGAACTGTATCGTATATTTGAATGGGTAACAGGGTACCTCGCCGCCCATATAGTACACAAATCTCGGTGTTATAGAACCGAAAAAGGTGATCACCGCTGTCTTAGCCTCTCCAAGCGTTCTGGCTCTGAGGATGTCGACTCCTTGTGTTCGTATGCGCAGGTTTGCTATCAAAGTGTCCGGGCTTGGGTTGGGAGTGATGCCATGTATTACTCCTTTTCGCGTGCCGTCCCCCACTGCTGCATAGGCATTGCCAGCATGCAGTCTTCCGTTGAGAGTGAGGCCCATGATTTTTCTGCTGATATCTGCCACCTCCTGGTCGGGAGTGGAGATGATGAAAATGTTGGATCCTGGCTTCAGCCGGAGAAGGAATTGGCTGCCGTTTATTTTGCCTTGACACGCGGTCACTACTGCTTCTGCAATTTGTGGTGCCGTTATTTCCCTTATAGGTAGTCCTTGGCATGGTCTTACGACGACTTTGAAGTCTTCCTTGGGGAGTGGTGGTAGCTTCCGCTTATGCGGTCTTCTTTACGACGTAGTTTGCTCAAGTAGGTTGGATGGCGGACTCAAGAAGTCACAGTCTCCCTCGATTGTCGTGAGTGTCTTTCCCGCCTTCGCGAGAGCTTTCTTTTTACGAACGGTAAGGACCGTCTGCCAGCGTCCATCGTCGTCGCGTACCTTGCCTCCAGATATTCCGTCGTTCCCTTCGTTGTCTCGGTGGGTGATGCAATCCCCCGCTTCGCTATCTTGGCATTTCATTTCAGCCTGGTCCAAGTTCGAGGTATCAGATTGTGCCTTGTGGTCCGTCGTTGGGCGTATAATCTTTTTGATCGGCGTTTTCAGCGCTTTCGGCCGGGCATGGGACGCCGCAGACGCTCTCGCAGGAGCCGCCGAAGTTTTCGCCATAGAGAGCTGCCGCGCCGTCGACGCTCCCTGCGTCTCAGGCGTAGGCGTCTCGCCACCGCTGCGTTTCTCACAAGTCATAAGGTCATGTCCTCGTCCAAAAAAGATGTGAAAAGGCTGCTCACTGGGAAGAATTGAGTTATCCAAGGGTGGCCTTGATGTCCCCTGAGCTCAGTGTACCGGCACAGTCCAGGTAAGTCACAATGGAATCACATAAAATTAGCAAAACTCCGTGGAGCACATCAGAGTGGTACTTCCCATCAGAGTGGTACTTCCATCAGAGGGCCCCTCACCAAGTAAGAACTATTGGTATTTCACTGAATCTTTTGAGGGCGCTCTATGCATGTTTTGATGGGCTAATTTTTGGACATTTTAGATGAAATCGAACGTTGCTGTTACCGTGCTTCCGGAAGGCAATCTTCACTACCACATTCGGCCTCCTCCCCCTTTTGCTTCGGCTAGAGTACGTAAGAAACGTACCTCCCTCTTCTTCCGTCAACTGCTAAAGATGAGGAAGTACGTCATGCTGACGTCATGAGAAAACATGCGTTGTTTTTCTTGTCTTTCAATTATCCTCCTCGGTGCACTTACAGTGGTGCCATTGCGCGCCACGCGTGGGTTGAAAAAAAAAAGTAGTCACGTGCCGTGTTCAGTGACGTTCAACGGCCTCTCTGGACGCGCGCGGGCTCCATTCTATACAGGGCGCGGACGAGCTATAGAGCACGAGTGACGTGCGTACGTAGTACGTGTGACCTTTTTACTCACTCGAAGTGCGGTTCTTCGCGAAAGAAACGGTGCGCGGCTTTCCGTTTTCGATTTTAGACCAGTTATCTGCCGCGCAGGGCGTTTCATAAAAAACAAACGCATTCGCTGCCGTGTTATTGTTGGGACGCTTGTTTGTTTGGATTTCGCACAGCTTGTGCGGGGCTTGTGCGGGCCCCGCACATGCTGCGTGCGGGGCATGTCATACGCAGAGTATAGACGGGGAATGAATGCAATAAATACGAGTCGATAGTATTTAACACCACCATTCTTCTCCAAGCCTTCGGAAAAATATGCATGCAACTGAAGTTACAGGAAATTTTCCTAACAACTTCAATATCTGTTCGCAAGCAGATACATTGTGTTTGCTCAGTGCATAAAAGGACAGTGCGAAAAAGACCGAACGCCAAGCGACTGGCGCAACAGTGAAAGAGGCGATACGCAGCGCTCGCCTCATAGGCAAACGTCACGAGTAAGTCCCGAGGTCGGGGCAATCAGGTTTTCATCGTAAAATACAAAGAGCAAGTGGCGTCTCCATAGGAACGCTGGGTCTTTGTGCTGTCTCCCGGGCGTGTTCTGGTTCAGTAGCCAGCCGCAGTAAATTAGATCCTGTCCCAAAAGGCAGCTTCGTTGTCCAGGGCGGCCGTTCTCCTTCCTCTCAGTGTTCTTTACGCGTTCCTTGTTGACCTTTCGTCGCTGCGGGCTCGTGCTAATTGTGTTGTTCAAAAGCGAACGAATGGTGACTCGCTCCACTATCACAGGCGTTCGCATTTTTGAGTGTTTTATTTTTCGAACTAACCATCAACATTGCTTCGCAAGTATAATGCTGGAAGCAGCCATTAATTCAGTATTTCTTTATTCATGCCTAATCATAATGGAGTGCTTATGCTATAGCACATAAACATTGACAATTGACTACATCAAAGCATGTGACGAACATCTACACAGCGCTATGCTACGACCCCGGCTCTAGTGTTGTGAGAAGTCACATTGAACCACCTTCCCTATCCGTGTTCAAATACGTGTACAATAATTATTATACTTAGCACATTACCATCATTCTGACATGATAACATGCGAAATCAGTGGCTCGTATATAAATTAACAATGAGGTCCACTGTAAGGGCCAGCTGTCGGTCGCCTTATCTGTGGAATTTTTATCGACTCGTAGCCTATTAGAGCCCACAAATATTCATGGCTGTTTAAAGTTAGTTTACAAATACGTTTGCTTTCATTATTGCCTTGCCTTTTGATTCCCTGATTTACAACTTGACGCGCCATTGCTAGCGAGCGCATGCCATGCTGGCTTCTCTTCGTGGGTGCTCTGAAACTTGTGCTATTATGTACGTACATATGCCACTTAAACAAAGGCCAAGATACCTAGTTTTTACACATAATCGTCTCGCTCAAAAGTGGACCCATCAACATTTCTATAGGTGGTTGCGGTTGTGCCGCGGCAGGCGGGGATAGCGCAACATCTTTTCTACTATCCTACAAGGCACGAAGAGTATTGGTCTGTACCTCACCGAAGTACTAACTACGATTTTCAAACTCTAAACTATACCTTGCCTTCTCTGCTTAACAAATTTTGCTTATCTCACGCATCTATCCACGAACTTTCTTATTCCTTTGGAAATTATTTCGTTAATGTGTGCATTTCCCTGCCACTGTATTTCTTTTTTTTGTGTGTGTACGTAAATTGCATTGAATCCTATGATATGCTGTTTTTGTAGCATTGCCCATTTTAGGGCACTCCGTATTTTTATTTTTTTTTCTGGGTTTTTTGTGCAGCATCATTAGCCTGTGCTGTTTCTGTTCTGTGCATACCGCAGTACCGATGTATACATGGAGGAAGGGAGCATCGTCAAGCCACGAACGAGCGGCTTTTTCTTTCATTTCTCTTCAGCCGTGTGTTTGTGTATCAGTGTTTGGAATAAAGACTTCATAACTCTCGGTGTATTCTGCGAGTTTCCCTACTTCACTTCACGCTATTTGTGACTTAATACGCCGTTTGCGGGTGAGTACATCTTTTGTGCTTTAAGTGGTTTCTGTATTGCGCGAAAATATTTTAAGATGCCCACTGTAATGACAAGCCGTCTTTACTGAACACTGAGCTTCCACATCATGCTGTACTATAAGCAATAAAAATCGATTTTGATGTTCTTACAATACCAATCTATGCTGCAGGAAGTAAATCGCAGCGCTGGCTTTGAAATCTGCAGCAGAAGTGTGCGGAATCAGCTCGTAATACTCGAGGGTTTTTCGAGTTGCTAGGATAAATGTGTGCTTTGAAGTTTCGAGTAAAGTGGTGGCAAAACAGTGGGAAAAGAACGCTATAAGGAACTTCCCACAAGACAGACCTTTCATGCACTTTGCTGCAGACGCTTTGGAGACCAGAGTAAGACAAAAGCAGCGCACTAATTGAACGTTTCAGCTCGCGCACTCAAACGTTAGCGGAAATCATTATGGTGGTATATGGATGGCAGTTCATGGAGGCGCTTCTTATAATGTCAGGCTTTATGCCTCACTTGGCAAGAGCGGCCACTGCAGCATAAAGGCAGCAAAGCACTCTTCTATATTAGGCAGAACTATACCCAAGCGCAGTACAGTACTCTCTCAACCAAATTCCGCATAAAGTGGCATAGCCAGGAAACTATAAACATTTTCCTTTGAGTTTCGCGGCTAGCGCTTTATCAAGGCCCTGATTAAAAGCGTACTGCAGGCTTCGTAAACAACTTAAGTATCTTTACTAAGAGTGCTTTCATGGAGTGCCTCCCATTGCTTTAAACAGTTCTGGTCTCATACTAGTAATGCCAATGCCCGTAGCCTTCACTTGCGAGGAGCAGGGGGGTTGATCAAATAAATGAAGAGTCGTTTTCGGGAATATGCGGGGAAAGAGACACGCACACACACACACGCACAAACACACACACACACGCACAAACACACACATACACAAACACACACACACAAACACACACACACAAACACACACACACACACACGCGCACACACACACACACACACACACACACACACACACACACACACACACACACACACACAGGCGTGCACCCGTACCTGTGTGTTTTTCCAGTGCGGCGAAAAACTGTTATATACGAGGGGCGTTGAATAAAGATTTCCCCTGACCCACTTCCTGTGGACGGAGAGCAACGAAACTTTGCAGATTTATTCGTCCTTCTCTACATAGGTGACACTCCGGGACACACACTTCTCCCATCTTTTTATGCAACTATAACCACCTCATTTGCAGAAGTCGACAGGTTGCTCCAAAAGCCATGTTGTAACTTCAGAAATCAGAGTCTCATCATCTGGAAAATGCTTGCCCTTCAAATATGACTTCAATGTTGGAACGAGGTGGAAGTCCGATGGTGCGAGGTCGGGTGAATAAGGGGAATGCGGTAGAATTTCAAAGCCGCAGGAGCGTGCTTCCGTCTGGGCAACATGTGAGTTGTGAAGTGGGGTATGGTCTCGCAGAAGGCGGACGCCTTTGGTGAACATGCCACGTCTCTTGTTTTTGATGGTCTCTCGCAATTTCCGCAGCAGTGAAGCATAGTATGCCCCAGTAATCGTGGCACCCTTTGCTAGGAAATCCATCAAGACTACTCCGTGCTGGTCCCAAAAGACTGTGAGCATTACCTTGCCCGTCGAGGGCTGGGTGCGTGCTTTCTTTGGAGGCGGTAAGTCCAAGTGCTTCCATTGCATCGACTGGACTTTAGTCTCCGTATCATAGTGATGGACCCAGCATTCATCCTGTGGAATCAGTCTGTTGAATAAGTTCTGCTGGTTTCCATGGTACATGGTCAAAAGAGCCTGGGAGCATTCGACTCGTACCTGCTTTTGGAAAGGTGTGAGCAGCCGGCGAACCCAGCAATCGGATACCTTACGCATATGAAGATGGTCCTGAATTTTTTCCATGGACCCCACACTAATCTTGACATGTTGGGCTAGGTCTCGAACGCTAATGCGGCGATTTTCCAAAATGGCGGCCTTCACTTGCTGGATGGTGTGTTCAATGACAGCGTAGTGGGGTCGCCCTGCAATCGGAGCCGCTTCCGCGGAGATCAGACCATATTTGGATTGGCGATGCCAGTTTTTCACTACATCATATGATGGGGAATCCTCCCCATAAACCTCTTTTATCTCATCGAACGTCTTCCTTGGAGTGCGGCCTTTCAAGAACGGAAACTTGACTGCTGCTCTGTATTCCACTGCATCCATTATCACACCTCACACCACTTCAGCACCTCTAAAAGAAAGACCGTTGTTAGTTTAGAGTTGCAAATTGGCACGTGACCTACAGTGACTAATGTCATTACACATGCGCAGTTTCAGCATCCTGCAATAAACAGAAGTTAGTCAGGGGAAATCTTTATTGAACGCCTCTCGTATGTCGCACAGGCGAACACCGAAGGCAGTTGCAAGGTAAAAACGGCGGATACTGATGCTCGCTTGCTTGTCTTCCTGAAAAGCATGTCATACGAGCTCCTACCAATAACGCCACACGCGATCCGCTGTTTAACAAAAGAACATGTCATTTGAACCCCAACGGAATCAACATTCAACGCAGTGCCTATCCCATCTCACCCATCAACCTAACCAAATCTTTTGTTCACCCATGGTGCATAACGCCCTTTCCATTTTTTTTCTTTTCGATCTTTGTACTCCTATTTTTTATTGTGCGTCCCTTACTGTAAAACACGGAAGCTCCCTCTTGACACAGGAAAAATATACCTCAATGAACCACTCCTTCTGTTTTTTTTTTCTTTCAATATCCTTTGCGCGCCTGTTTCTCATCGTCCACTTTTGAGGTTCCGTGAAAGTGCGCAACGCGTACCTAAGCACGCTGCAGCCAAGGAAAATTGTTGCTGCCCTGACTAAGATACATTTAATTGAAACATTGGCTCCAGCGACTTTACCTGTGCAAGGATTTTTTTTTACCTTGAACAGTATCTGGAAAATAGGAACCGTTGACAAAAGTGCCGGTATAAAGGCCCGTCTTCTAAACGAAGACTACATCCCAAGCTGCAATTACGTACAGAACTCTTTAGAACCTCTGACCATGCCAATGGACTGCCATCAAGACTTAAATGCTTGCAAATTGGTTTCGACCTGACCTCCTTGCAATAGCAGCTTCTACTACACACACACACACACACACACACACACACACACACACACACACACACACACACACACACACACACACACACACACACACACACGCACACGCACACACACACACACACGCACACACACACACACGCACACACACACACAGGCACGCACACACACACACGCACGCACGCACACACACACAGGAAAAAACAAACTCGGCAAGTTTGCACTAAGTCGCGCAAAGCTTTGCACCCGGGCCAGTCGCCGCTCGGGCTCCCCGTCAACCGACACGACTAGCTTCGAAACGCACGGCTTCCTCCTCGGGAGTACGCAGTTCCTTAGGACGCCCCATGACCGTCTCGGCAAGATCGGGCGCAGCCAGGCTATGCACTGTAGAGCGGAGGTTGCGCGCGATGTCTCTGTCGGTGAGCGTTGCTTAGCTACAGCGCGGCGCGGTTTGGCCAGGTGGTGCGGTTTCTGGTCGCGATTTCTGCGTCCCCTTTCTTTCTATCGTATTTTCTGTCTCTTTGCGACGGTGGCTTTAAACTGCCATGGGACGCTATGCGGGGCGTCTCCATCGGTCGCTATGCGCGGCGGTCTCCATCGCAGAGCGTGTGCTGTGCTCGGCGGTTGCTAGACAACAGCGCAATGGTTTTTTTGTTTTTTTTACACGAAAGTGTTTTATGCCGGGGCCCACTAAGGCTCCACTGACGTATTTCCGTCACGGATATGACACTGTAAAATATAAAGACTAACAGATGGCAAAGAAGAAAAACTTCCGTCACCGGGAGTCGAACCTACGATCCCTCGCTCCGCAGCGCGCGGCGCGAAATGATTAGGCCGCAGACGACACGTTCTTCGCCATGCTAACGGCCAGCTATTTATATACACCATTTGCGGGTGGTACGGTACGAAGAACTTTATTTAAAGATCCGGAGAAGTGCCACCCCTTAGGGTGACACCGCGGGCCGCTCCCACGTGGGGACAGTTAGACCTAGCCTAACCGCCGCATCGCAGGCTCTCTGGACAGCCCAAAGTTGTTGCTGATATTCCGAGCTCTTGAGGGCCGAGCTCCATTTCTGTTCTGTGAGGTCCTTATCCCCACGTAACGAGGGGTGGCACTCAAAAATCGGTGGTACATCAGCGCGTTTTCGTTACCACTAGCGAGATGGCGCAATGGGCTCGAAGAGCGCGCTTTAAAGATCGACGCCCCACGCATCGCGATGAGTGCGTTTCCCTACAGGGCGTGGTGGCTCGAGCGCGCTTATCTCTTGACGGCGGCCGTTTGTACGTCTTGTGCTCTCGCCGCAAGTTTGCGTTGAGAGAACGAAGGTCACTTCGCTCACTACAGCGGCCACTTTTGCGAAAGGAGCGCGCTACTCGCACAAAAATAAGTTACAACTGTGACAGTTTGCGCTCATCCTGTGTATGTTCGTTCCGTGTGTCCTTTTTTGCTTGAGCAGCACGTTGCAAGATTTGAGCTACTTGCCGTTTTTCGCGTGGCATTACAATTTGTTGCTATAACATTCATTCCTTCGCCGTTGGGGTGAAAGAATGCACAACGAACGCTCAACTACGTCTGTGGAGACACGTTTCACTTTCGTGTTATACAGATTCCTATGAAAGAGGGATCAGGCACGTTTTTTTTTTTGTTTTTGCTCGGTGGTTACCATACAAGCCTATACAGGGCTGCTATAGCGTACAGGCTGCTAGCGTGCCTACTACACCAGGCGCACAAAAATAAGCCATACACCTATT
Source organism: Rhipicephalus sanguineus (assembly GCF_013339695.2). Classification (NCBI taxonomy): domain Eukaryota; kingdom Metazoa; phylum Arthropoda; class Arachnida; order Ixodida; family Ixodidae; genus Rhipicephalus; species Rhipicephalus sanguineus. The sequence goes on along the minus strand of NC_051178.1, from coordinate 82,046,708 downwards.
ATACAAGGCGGCTAGCCTGCCTAGATAACATAAAGCAAAAAAGCAAACTAGAATATTATCAGAAAAAGTTCGAGAACATATATGATAACCCAAGAAAGGTCTGGGAAATGGTTGATGCGCTTACTGGAAGAAAGAAAGCAAGATATGATTTCACAGAAATACAGGAAGGAAACGTGGTGCTGCGCGGCGAGGCTCTTGCCAATGCTATAAATCGTCATTTCGTCAATGCGGGCGCGTACAGTAGTTCCTCTGAAAGCGAACACGACTCTTGTTTCGAAGATACGGCAGCGATGTAGAATTCTATATTTATGCTTCCCACTGACAGTGCTGAGATATCTAACCTAATAAATAAACCTAAAATCAATGTTGCCCCAGGTATAGATGACATCACCGCCGCTGAACTAAAGCTGATAGATCCACTAATATCTGAGGTGCTTGCTTACATAGTAAATCTTGTACTGACAACGGGCGTGTTTCCAGCACAGTTAAAGGTTGCAAAGGTAACCCCAATTTATAAAGGCGGTGGCATAAATAACATGTCAAATTATAGACCAGTATCTGTACTTACGACATTATCTAAGGTTTTTGAGGGCGTTATTCACGACAGGTTGTTATCCTTTTTTAACAAGTATCACATTATCACAACACATCAATATGGCTTTCGGAAAAATAAATCTACTGAGCAAGCATTAACGATTATAAAAGTTCAGATAATTGCAAACATGGAAAATAAGAAATTTACGCTTGGTTTATTCTTGGACTTAAAAAAGGCTTTTGATTCGATACATTATGACATATTATTATGGAAACTGTCACGGTACGGCATACGCGGGATTGCCCTTAAGCTTTTGCAAAACTATTTACATAATCGGTACCAACTAGTACAAATGAAAACAGCTACGTCAGGTCACTTATAGTGGCCCAAGGAGTTCCGCAAGGTTCTATATTGGGCCCTTTACTTTTTTTGCTTTATGTAAATGATATTGTATGTATACCAAAATCCACACAGCTTATTATGTATGCAGACGACACAAACGTATTTTTTACATCAGGACACTTAGAAACGCTAGAAAAAAACGTAAACGAGTATATGTCATCACTCTCAAACTGGCTTAATCAAAACAAGCTACAGTTAAATGCCAAGAAGACGACATATATTATATTCCGCCCAATAAATAAACATGTAAAATATGACATAAAGATAAGCTTTGACGGAACACTATAAAGCAGGAAAAACACCTAAAATTTCTCGGGGTATGGTTCAGTGAAGACTTGACGTGGAATATTCACATTAATGGTTTAGTTAAGCAACTTGCGCGAACGGTAGGATGCCTATACATAATTGGATCACTTATTCCTCTGTGGCTAAAGAAAAATTTGTACAATGCCCTCTTCTACTCGAGACTTTCTTACGGTGTACTAGTATGGGGACGACAACAACAAAAAATTACAACAGACTTATAATGCTACAAAAGAAAATACTTCGTATTTTTGAAAATTACAATGGTAGAATAAACTGTTTTCGCACTTCAGTGCTCTTTTATAAGCACGAAATGTTAAGGGCAAACCAAATATACTATTTCAAGCTACTACAAGAGGTACACAAAAATAAGTGGTATAAACCAAAAGAAAATCAGCAACGTTATCCTGCTAGAAGAAATTTACAGCGTTTACCCAGAGCTAGGACAAATTATGGAAAGCAAACTATAGAATACCAATCAATAAAATAGTTAATGAATTTAATAGCATACAGTTTCATGTTTCTCTAGAGGCATTTAAAAAACAAGTTAAAAAATTATATTGAAAAATGAAATAACTTATCACCACTAGACAATATTGCTCAAACCTTGTAGTGTCATCGTGGTATGAATTTTCTTTTTTTTTTGCTTGTGTACGGAAAGTGAGTCACGGTTCCTTTTCTAACAGATAACGTCTTTTTCTATTATTATTATTGTTCATGTGGTTACACGATGCATCGAATTTTCTGTTCTTGTTTTATTTATTTATTTATTTACTTATTTATTTATTTATTTATTTATTTATTTATTTATTTATTTATTTATTTATTTATTTATTTATTTATTTATCTGTGTAAGACTTGCGTATCTGCAGTGTCTTAAGCGTTGGTTGTGTTGATTGCAGTACTTCTTTGTTAGCGCTCATGTGGTTTTTTTATGATGTGTCAAAAATTCGTTTTTTTTTCTATTGTGCATGTGTTGCGAACTTCGGGTACAGAGGCCCTTGTCAGGCGTATAAAATGCCTTTTGCCTCTGTTCCTTTTTCTTGTATAACAAGAAAATAAAAGATACTACTACTACTAGATAGCCGAGTGGTTAGGACGCTCGCCTTCGGATCGAGGGTGCGTGGGTTCGAATCCCGCCTCGCGAGGAATGTTTTCCTCGCGTTAGTCCTTAAAGGGATTAATGGTTGTGGCAGCTCCGTCAGTCCCCAAAATGACGAACGACACACCCTTTTAACACCCTTTTGTCTTAGAGTGTGGATTCACAAAAATGCACAAACATTCACAAATGTGGCATGGGCGACAGTCCAATGCATTAGATATTGGGCTTTCAATGCGCTGAAAATATGAGTCGAAAGAGTCGCACAATTCACACTGAATGTTTTAGTGATGTACATGAATTCATTATGCAGAGTTATAGTAAGCGTAAAGTGCAAACAAACTGAACCATTCTACTTGTAGAAAAGATATCTAATTATTAAAGACGATAGTCTTTCTTGGGGAACTTAAACGCAGAAATTTTGGTCTGTCTTTCTGTCTGTCTGTCTTTCTGTTTGTCGGCACGTCCCTCGATTCAGCCACTCGGCCAAAGTTGAACCACTTGCCCAAGGGCTAGCCGTCTTGAACTGGTACGGCTGTTCATACTTGTGAACGTTGTCGATCAAAAAGTAAATATCATGCATATCTGAGGTGCAACATCACTAGGTAAGTATTAGGTGGCGTGTTCCTTTAATAGAAAATGCCTACATACGTAATTTTAAGGACCCTAGTTTCTTAAGCTGCGCTGAAAATGCATAAGAATGGAAGCTTGAGCGAGTTGGTATGCGTTCATCTTTGTTGAAACAGCGCTCACTAGACGACGACGAAGTAAAAGAAGGCACAGGACTGGCGCTGCCTGTCCTGTGCCTTCTTTTACTTCGTCGTCTAGTGAGCGCTGTTTCAACAAAGCTGAAAATGCGACTGCGCTGAAATTTGCCTTCCTCCGTGCCCTTCGCACGAGCTCATTGTTGTGTTTCGGTTTCGGTTCTGTATTGGACTGTACGAATGCCATGGGTAGGAGTTGAAAAACTTTAGTTTTGAGAAGACCAAGAAGGTGAAAAAAAATATTTAAAAAATGAAAAAGCAGCGTTGTGGGCGGCATTCAGGCTGCCGGTTGTGGGCGCCACTCTGGCGTTCCTGTTTTACCCAGGCGACGTGTAAATAAAAGAGTGTGTGGAGAGTACTCGTTGAGTGCGGACGTTTCTCTGCAAAGGTCTTCGCCTGCTGCTGCGCCGGGACTACCAGCACGCAACACAGCACTCATGTTTCCCGACGTATTGCCAGATGGCGTCCATATCTCACACAGCGCCACTTCTATCGTCTTTACACGACATTTGCAGCGAAGCACGCAGATACGCGGCCAATTTTTCTTTTAGTGTGCATTGATAGTTACCTAGTAACAATGCTTATAATAGGCAATGCTTTTCTTCAGTGGGCAACCCACTTCAATATCGGGGCATGCTAATGCTTCTCCTCGGTTACACCAATGTGACTGCGTGGCGTTGCCATCTGAAATAAACATTTAATCAAGCAACGGCGTATGGCTCTGCAGTAAATGTCTTGATTGCACAAAGGGGTCGAAAGTGTCTAGTAAATTATATGTACTTTGTAAGACATGACGTGAAAAGCTCTGCCTTCATGCACTCACTGTTGGATTTAAAGTGCGTGTGAATTGTATATTCCGCAATAAGCCATCTAGACAACAGGGTTAAATCAAGTATTTTCTATTATATATCAACCTTCACTCACTGCAGACGAATTTGACATGAGTTATTTTGTTGTTAGAATTATGCGGCGCAGTATAACTCACGGCCTATGCGTTCAAGCACACGCCGCTACACCGTCTCTCTGCTACATAATCTAAGCGATTTCAAAACCATAGATACCACACCCACGTTAGGCGCACATTTCAAGATTAAAAATTCGGCGACAAGATCCTGAAGCTCGGATGATCGTTTGAACAAGCTAACTTTTGCTATATTTGAACGCTTGGGCGATGTATAAGCATTCTCGAATGACCTGCAACCTTTCCACGTCTCCGCACTTCTTAAGGCATGAGACCTTCTAATGGCTGCAACAAAAAATTTGGCTTCTTGAAATCCAAGCAAATAACATTGTACATGTCTATGACGCCTGCAAGTGTGCGCGCACAAAATACATTGCGCAAAACGAACGAATACACTTCTATAGAAGTGTATTTTTGAAGTGCACTGTTATAAACCCAACCGTGAATTGACAGCACGATGGCTGCTGGAAACCGTACAGACTAGAAATCATGTCATACCTTTCCCTAGCAAGCGATCTAGGGAAAAGGGAGGTATTTAATGAAACATTGTGTGCTTTCCTAGCGTGCTGGCCTAGCGTTCTTGGACGCGATGTAGTATGCTCTAGTACGACCCAGAAGATCGAGTGCATGTGTCCCATTGATCTCCCGTATTGACGTAGCTGTGTGCTACGCTTCGAGAAAGACGTCATCGCTGTAAATATGCAGTAAACTTATTTTGTCTCAGACTGCCCTCTGCTCATCAGCACAGCTCATCCTCAGTGCTGATGCTACAGAATACGGCGTACGCCAGCTAAGCCTTCGTGTGGCTCCTACGTGGCGAGGCCGCCGACCAGTTATTCAGACGCAGGGCAGCGCCAGCTGACCGACCCTCGTAAGGATGTCAGACACGGACGCCGTGCTCCGTTTCTTCAGAGCCCATATTCAATAGCCACCTATGCCGCACTTCGAGCTAGAAGGAATACAAAAGCGTTTGCTGTTCAGCTCAAAATGTTCGGTATTAGCAGGAAACATTTCGGCAGGAAGGGGCATTTTTAACGGTTGTTTTAAAACGGTAAGCTGGATAACCTGCCGAAATAACCGACCAAGCAGACTACCGCTACTGTCATTACACTATTTTTTTCCCTAGATTACGTAGCTTTTAAATTTATTAGTGCAAATAAGTATTACTGACTTCGTGGGCGGCAGTATAGGCGAGGTGCCTACTGAAGCACCACGAAAATTGCCTAAATGGTGTCCCAGATAAAAACGACGAACAAACCTGAGGCGCTGCTTGTGTGTGTACTCTCCATTTTGTCCGTTGTCGCCGTCGCACCTTACACTTCAAATAACCTGAGCTAGGCTTGAGCTCTGGGTACCATGGCCATATATATAGGCCGACGCTTCAAGTCTTGGTCACCACTTCAAGTGAACCTGGTTAACTTATTTTTCGGGCGGCGGTTGGCTGAGCGTCTAGGCACGACCAGTTGATAAAGGATGAAACGGAGAACTGGCGCCGAACTCTATAGCGTAGCCCAACTTCGTCGTATATTGCTATGGGGCCGTGTTCGCGAGACTTATATTTCTGCAATACGCGACCTTGTAGAAGAATGGCAGACGCGAAAATGAAGATTACGAACGCAGCTCATGTTAGCATAGAACGCTAAATTATGTAATACAAGCCAAGACGACATTCACTCATATCTCGCATTTCCAATAAGAGGAGCATAGTTCCAACATTCCGGCATGAATGAGTTCGCAGTCTGCTCTAGTTACCCAATCTTCGCGGCGGAAGTGTGCGTAGTGAGTGGGAAATCCGTACTTATTGAGAAGAGCGCCGTACAAAGAGAACTCTCCGGTGAACACCTTGCCCGATGAAAATCAATATCTGCTGCTTGCATCCTGCCAAAAATATCACGCCGGATCGACTTTCTTATTGCCAACAATGACGGGTCCTTTTACTTAGGGTCTTTCCCCAGCAGCAGCGCAATCGACATGCAAAAGTAGTGCTTTATTATGACAGACTCTCGGTAAAAGATTGCTCTTTCTGACCTCACTGCCATGCTTATCTGAGACGACGCGATTGCATTCAGAATGTTTGACTGAGCTTAGTAGTTCCAGGTCCAAACATAGCGACGCGCCAGAACTCCAGTTCTGGAGACTGACTATGTTACATCTCATGTTTCAATTTGAGCGTAAGACTCTGCTTTCGATGCACAGGTTAACGCAGCTGAATGTTTGTTTTGTATTATGTAGATAAAGAGCGACGTATAACACTTTCCCCACTTTTCCTGCAGTGCGGTAGTGCTAAGGTGCGCGAAATAGACACATAGCTGCACTGTAGGATTATGTGCTTTACTTCGGTGAAATTTAATCATGTGCTAGTTAAAAGCGCAATGCTCACTACACATTCGTTCGCAAAGTACCAGCGATCTAAAGAGTGTTAACACAGTCAACTGAATCTCACTAAGTAGTTATCAAGCAGCGCAAAAAAGTATTGTCTATACGCTTAAACAAGTATCGCATTCATTCAATAATTTCACAACAGCAGCGTCACTGTTACCTAAGTGTGACACACGTTAAAAGTTGCAAACTGGATTTGACACGTCTGTTTGGTCATTGTCTATGTTACGTTTTCTTCTTCACGCTCTCGTCGTCGAAGCTGCCTACTCCGTCTTGGATTCACGGTCGCCTACGTTGGATTAAACAAAAGTGTGCTCGCCATGCTGTCTTGCTTATTGAATTAAACACCTGCGCAATTGTGCAGTCGGCCATTGTACGCGATGCGATTTTTACTCTGCGTCCTACTAGTGGCGTAGTTGACATCTGCAAAAGTACAGATGTTGTTAATGGTCATCCGATAACGCTATATGTTCCTGTTGCTTACATAGGTCCGCACATTTGTTATTTTACGTACATTTCCGATTGGGCCTAGCTTATCACTTAATTATAAGGCTTTGAACCGGGGTAATTAATCACGCTTTTGCAAACGTAAGTACAATTAAACGAAATGAATAGTTGACAGTGTGTCTTAATGTAGACGGGTTATCACATGGTTTCAAAGGTATCTTTAGTATATACGCCAGGGGTCGCAAACGCGCGGCCCGCGGCTTCACAAGGAATAAAATGTTTGTGACTTTGACGCTCGCATTATTTACTCGCCTATTGCGAGTAATAACGCTTTGATCGCGTAGACAGCAGAGACGGGACTGGTCTCAAGCATTTTTGTTTTCGTTAGGCACCTCATGGGGTCACTACTTGTTGAAACATGGCCGCGGAACGAAATCTCGATATTTCACAATCGGCGTCCAGGTTTGAGTCATTCTGGGAATTAGTATCGATATGTTTCTCGAATCCTGACGCTGAATTCCCTTCAAAAATGAACCCTATGTGAAATATGGGAAACGCGTTCTTTTAAATGGCAGCTTGATCTGACACTTTCTTCAACTCCACTTCGCACCTTCTTCACTGTCCCGGCGCTTGCGGGGCTAAATTTTGCCACGGAAAACCCGCTAGCTCAGCTGAGGTTGAGACCCCTGATGTATGCGGCAAAAACCTGCTTCTTGGTTCTGGGAAAGCACTAAATATTGGACCCTCTCAGTAAATGAAGAATTGAACATTGGTATTATACAAGAGGTCATAGCGATCTTCATTGCTTGTCAGAGCTTGTACACTGCATGTCTGGTGATGTTCAACATATCTTCTCGAAAGAGTAGGCAGGAGTTGTGCCCCTCCAGGTGGCAGTTGCCAGCTTGCTCTCCCTCTTTTCTCTGTGCCCTTGCCTATCTATATATGCAAATCAAATAAATAAATAAATTGCACTTGTAAGCGGAGTATCATTACGTCATATACACTGGCAGGTGCCTCAATGTTCAAATAAAGGGAAAAAATAAGACATTAAATAGTTGCGTTTTATTTACGGATACCTTGTCAGTCACGAAACTGATCCTGATTTCTCGAAGATAAAAAATGTGTCCTGTAAACGTCAGTGACAAATACTCCCGATGACATAGAAGCATTGTACCGTAATCAAATGGCAGTAGCTTGTGTCAGCCAGCTGTCCCCGTCATTATCGGGTAAGCAATGCGAATATTCTTCTATAGCATGAGCGTGACATGAGCCAGATGAGGACATTACCCAGATGAGGATGCGGTGGTACCACTAGAGTGTCCACTAGAGTGTACCACTAGAGTAGCGGACGAGGAAATACTTGACTTACGTAAGCACTGCGAAAATGCTTCGAAGTGTTTCGAAAACCGTGAGTTGTGCGGCTCACAGAACGTGAGCCGCACAACTCACGTTCTGTGCGAGCTACAACACAACTCGCGTGTTTGAAGTGTCCCCAAGGCGGCATGGCGACGCCGACAAATGTTATTTTCTTTTTAAAATAGTTATAATTCCAGTCAGAAGTTTTTGGGGTGTCGGCGCCGCCGTGTAGTGTTAGTGCCACTTCGCACCCGGACATCGTGTCGCGGTTTCACACTAAGCGCGAATGAAGTCATTTCCGTGAAGGTTTTGAAGGCTAGGTTGCTGGTTGGACATCGGCGCAAGCGTGCCCGCGAATCAACTCGTGCCAGCGCTGCAGGCCTTCCTTCAAAGCGCGTGGAAAGAGGAGGGGAGCGTGTGCACTTCCATACTCCGGCCGTCAGTAGTGATTGCATAATCTAGGTATACGCTTATCAAGAAGTGACAGCTCATACTTACCGACTGCAGAAGAAAAAATGATGTACAAGTGCTTTCGTTACATTCAACTCATCTGAAATGCAGATTGACGTTTCGCTCGGTGGTCGACATCATTATCTCAGCATTAATGCAATCATTGCCGCATCTCATGTATCTCTCGTTCGAACTAATGAGCCTCCTGGTGATGTCTAGTTGGAAATGTGGCCGGGGAGAGTACAGCTTCTTTTTACGCAATAAGGACTGTTTCATGTTATGTCCACCCGACTTTGCATTTTTGCCTGAAATTTGTGTTTTTGTGTCAGCGTAGGTAGCGTGTCACACTGTCGCGGAGCTCATCAGAACCGTCATACGAGAACGACGAAAACATTCCACTTTCGATCTATTTTTCTTCCTGCGCGAAAAACTTGAAATCTATTTTCTTTTATCCAGCAACCAAAGATGAAATAAAAAAATAATTCTTGCAATAAAAAACACCTAGTCAACAGGTGACGACGGCGTATCGGTTCAAGTTATAAATGACTTATCTACACTTCTAGCTGAGTCATTAACATATGGCATCAATGATATTTTCGAAACTGGTTGGTTTCCTTCGAAATTAAAAGTCGCCGAAATAATACCAGTGTTAAGAAAGGCGACAAGATGAAAGTTGCAAATTATCGTGCAATCGCCATATTGACCAAAGTTGTTGAAAGGGCATTGTACATTAGAGTGAACAACTTTTTTGAGAAACACAATTTGTAAGCACTTGAGAAATACGGCTTCAGGAAGGGAAAATCAACAGAACATGCTCTACTTAATATTGTTGAAAAAAAAAACATAACTGATCCCTCTGTCATTGGAATCGGTATAACACGAAAGTACAACGTGTCTTCGCAGACGTAGTTGTGCGTTTGTTCTGTATTATTTCACCCCGAGGGCAAAGGAATGAATGCTATAGCAACGAGTTGTAATGTCACGCGAAGAACGGCAAGCAGCTCGAAACATGTAACGCGCTGCTCAAGCAGGAAGGACGCACGGAACGAACATACACAGGATGAGCGCGAACTAACAACTGTCATAGTTCGACAGTTAAAGTGCGCTGGTCAAATACAAAGGAGGACGCACGAAACGAACGCACAAGTTTACACAGGATGAGCGCGAACTGTCACAGTTGTAACTCATTTGTTCATGAGCAGCGCGCTCCTTTCGCAAAGCGGCAGCTGCATTGGACAAAGTGACCTTCGTGCTCTCTGTAACTTCAACGCAAACCTACGGTGAGAGCGCAAGACGTACAAGATAAGCGCGCGCGCACGAGCGACCACGCCCTGTAGAGGCGCACGTAGGGCAGCTTCAGGGTTGCCAATGGTGGCTACTTTTCACCAACTTGGCGAATTTGAGAGGCCCGTGGCGACCTAAAATTTTGAATGGCGACATGGCGAATTTTTGGCGATTTTCAGCTTAGGTCTCCGCTGAGTTTTGCATCCTAAGCTCAGCGCCTTCCCAACGAATGAGCGGCACTATTCTCTGTATTTTTCTAGGTTCTGAGGTGCACATTACGCGCCGTTCTGTATGTCCGTCCTGTAACTCGTGTATATCTCCTCAATTCATCATGCTTCTAACTCAATTTATCTAGATTCATCTAGATGCTTCAGAGCTTCGCTAAAGTTTCGCTTCTGAAGGGGCTAGATGACGGGTTGGTCGTGTGTTCCGGCCATTTGTTCCGCCAAAGCTCCAACTGTTCAAAATAGCTTGGCGACTTATTCACTGCTGCAGTATCCCCTAATCGAGCTCGTATAGCGAAGATTGGCGAATATGCGGGTGTTCGTGCAATAAAAAAATATTTATTCAGGCATTTTCTACTGTTCTCGGTGAGCGTGTGCAATGAAAACAATTGCTATATAACATTTTACAACGTCTACCTGTTCAATTATAACGCACTGGATTGACGCGGGTAGATATAAGTGATTATATGTGAAAGGGACAGTGGCGTCCGGTATCATATTAGTTCACACTGAAAGGTATAAGACTCACTAATGAACGATACCTGTAAGAATTCTGTCTTACTACTTTCAATAAACCTGTTAATCCTTTTTTTCATATAAGGGGATGTAAAGCTGTCTACAAACGCCCAGGTTTACCACACTTTTACCTTTGAAACGAGCGGACAGGGATGGAAGGATATCATGAGCGTTTCATCCTTTCATACTTGCGCCGCCGCGCACATCCTGCGGCTAGTCGGAGAACCAGGTGCACCATGGTGAAGGGGCGATTCGCCTGGTATTGAAAAATGTCATTATACTATAAGGGCTTTGAATGGCACTGAATTCTACGGGGCTATACATTAGTGGAAGTTCTTATTTCTAGGATATGCCGCACATATCTACAATGGCGACTTTTTTGGCGAAATTTGTAAAAAAATGGCGACTTTTGGCGACTTTCTGCTCGTCGTTTGGCGACATTTACTCGAAAGTCAGCGGCAACCCTGGGCAGCTTCCACATGTACCAACGGTGTTTCTCCGCCGGCCACTGCTTCGAGTGCGATAGCGCCGACTAACGATAGCGCTGCAGTAGCCGCCGCAGAAAGTCAACGACGTCAACGGGCGAATGTCGCGCCTTGGTGGAGCGAGATGAACTGCAGCTGCAAGCGCAACGCCTTCGCGCGTTCGAGGCTCCAGCTACGAACCTCTGCCTTCCGCGTTCCTGAAGCGCAGTGTGGTAGTGTATTCATGAGTACAGGCGTAGGTTACTTTATTACTATGGAGCGCACACCTTGCCGGTTCCCTCCTCAATTGACGACGTTTTGAAGGAGTGCATATCGAATACCAGCGTTTATTATGTGCTTGTTGATGCCATCTTGGTGCGGGACTCGCGAAATGGTATGTCCGGATATAAGTTAACAACTGCAGGTACCCCAACCGTTAAGTCATGATCATGGACGTTATCGTCGCGAGGGAGGCGTACCACTACGCGGCAACGCCGGTGCATCTACGTCAAATGGAGCTATAGCGGCCAAACACCTATAGACATTGTACAAGCTATCATATATCAATACAGGATAAACACTCAACTGATTCTGTGGAGACACGTTTCACTTTCGTGTTATTGGCCTCGAGGCCCACCACTGGAAACGCCGGCGCCACCGTCGGCGTGACGTACTTGGCAGGATCACGTGGTCTCCGCGGCCGCGTCGGCTGCTTGTGGCGCACTGCCGCGTGCTCTGAAAACGAGTTTCAAGTCCCACATGCGCTGCGGTCTGTTCAAATTCGGAACTTTTCTCTCATTTTCTAATAAATTGAAACCATTTTAATAGAGTGGCTGCCTCCGAAGGCGACGAACATGGGGCTCTACCGCTTGGTGCCGCAGCGCCGCGCTTACGCAAAGGAGCCCAGTGTCAGCCTGCACTGGTAACCGCGGGACAAGAAACAGCGTGGGTTGTAAAGCTCAGAACCGGCAAGTAGCCATCCGCTACCAGTCTTGTGTGCAACAAGCACTTCCGCGACGAAGACTTGTTACTGCGTTGGGCCTGCGATGTTCGGTGAGTAGCAGACAGCGCGCACTGAGACGATGGCTCGCGCGCTTACCGCCGGCAAATGATGCTTATCTGCCACAGGATGGTAAAAGCGCTACATTTTACCACGTGCGATGCCATCTCAGAACCCTCCAATGCGACCTCTTATCGTCAGCCCCGTGCTCAGCGTCCACAAAATCGGCTGCAGATACACAAGTCATTGTTTAGATACGTTGAATTAAAAAACGCACAAGGTCCCTTATGCATTCGTTAAAGATGACTAGAAGGCGAAAGCCAGCTTCTTCTTGTCAGTCGATGTACCGATTCTCCCGCGTTACTGTATTTTCTTTCTTTTCCTAGGCGTCGCATGCTACTACATGCTCGGTCTCGTAGACTGGTTCTCCTTCCACCAGCAATCTCGAAGTGGTGATGCTTTGGTCTATGAATTTGTTGATCACAGAGAGCGGCAAGTTCACTGGAATGCAAAGGGAACGATAATAAGGAGCATTAAAAAAAGGCGTCGCATTTGCTCACGTTTTGTGTGAGCACCACGGTGTTGTGAACACCAAACGAAACGAATGCGCTGAATAAAGAAACAGAAGCAGCGGCATTTGCCCGCTGAGAAGACCGATCAATACGCAGTGCGAGACAACTTGTCCAATGACATTGCAACGTACCAGAATTTAGACCGAAAAAGAAAAAAAAAAAAACACTGAATCGTCGGGACGGCTGATCACAAAGTTGTCATGCGCACCGAAGCCGCAGTTGTAAGGAAATTGTTTTTGAACTGCTCTGATAGCGTCCGCGCAACAGTAGTTGTTTGTTTACTCACAAATTCTCATGTTTTGCGGCCTAAAGTTCACAGCGCGGTGCCAAAACGCGCTCGTAGCAAAAGCGAAACCATCAGTACGAACGTACATGCAGACGCTCATACATGTAGAGGCACCGTCAGTCGTCGCGAAGCCGTGCGATCGCTGGCTTGAGGCTTCTTTCTGTTATTCTCCGTTTGTTTATACAGGCAGTCTACTCTAACGAGATATTTCACATAGTTTGCACTCAGCGAGTGACTACCTTTCACGCAATAAGCCGGTTCAGGGGTCTCCAACGCGGTGACAGCGTGAAGCGGGTGCTCGGTTTTCTGCAAAGAGACAGCGACTGTAGACTACCTTGTGCTTTCAGTTCGTCAAAAATGATTATTTTGACAGTAAAGAACACAGTTCATTTCGAAAGTACTTACAGAAATGCCCTAGAGGGCTTCCGCGAGGTGTTTTTGTAGAGCGCCGACAGCAAAACCTATGGGGGAGCGCGCCGGCGGCATCCTGCCTAGCACGCAATCGAGGCGCGTCCGATAGAGGGCGACTCCGTAACTCCTCGAGGCCAATACCACTTGCTATGACGGAGGGAGAAACCATGTCCACCCCCCCTTATATATGTACTCTTCCTTATATCTAGCGCATTGGGTTGCACTGAGTGCTTGTATATTGCTGAGTGGCAACGTGTGTGCTGACAAACAATTAGTTCTCAGTGCCAGTGACTTCTCAGCACAGCAAATGCATGTTGCATCCCATAAGTCACTTTCAAAATAACATAGTCATGTATTCAGTAACCAGTTGATTTGTTGTTCGGTTCAGATCTGCACCTAATGTAATCCTTAACGCGTGCTCTATGTGCAGACCTTATGTCCTTGAATTCTAGTAATAAAGCAGCTGTACTTTGCACGATCAGGTGCTGAGCACGATCCACATGATTCAGTGCTTAGTGAACGCGTGAGTGCAGACACAAATTCATTCATAACTTAGAAGGGTGGCAGATCGGGCTAGTTGGTGCTCCACGATGAGAATCGTAACCATTAACGGCCTTGTATGTTTTACTTTAAGATAGGTGTTCAAGTTTCACTCAAGGGCTAAGGAGTAGCCGGCGCCATAATTGTGCGCCAACATCTCCTTATATCATTTCAATAAAAAAAATCGTAATAGCGCGGAAGCAACACAGAGGACAAGAACGGGCGCAGAGAAGAGCTAACTTTTGACTGAGCTTCATTGTGAAACGAAAGGAAGGCATATATATATATATATATATATATATATATATATATATATATATATATATATATATATATATATATATATATATATATACATACATATATATATATATATATATCTATATATATATATATATATATATATATATATATATATATATATATATATATATATATATATATATATATATATATATATATATATATGCAGGCAGTGGGTGAAATGACAAACAGAAAGAGTAAAGGCAGTCACGTGTCAACCAAGTGTCAACAGATTGAACAGCGCGTGTACGAACATGGCAAGTGCAGCCGAGCAAAACCAAGAGACCTCTCCCCCCCCCCCCCCAATACACACACAAAACCCGAGGATAACCATATCTCTTGTTCCGAACGTTGCTTGCCTGTTCACGAAGTCGCTAGGCACCTGAACATACAAACAACGTCTGGAACAAGAGAGATGGTTTTCTGGCTCTTCATTGTGATCAGTGTGGTTGTCACTGTGTTTGATGACACTTCTTTTTGGTACCGGCACAAAGATGAGCGCACCCGCATCAAAGCTGAAGCGGCTCAGATGAAGCCGGAGGGCTGCTCATGAGTGAGGAAGCCGTCCATATCACTTGGTGATAAAGAGCTTACGTTTTAAATGCGAAGCATTTCTTAGCGAACCTCTGGCACTTTGAGCGTTTCTATCTACGTATCTATCTATCTATCTATCTATCTATCTATCTAGCCGCCTACGTCTGAGTGCTCTCGTGATCGCCTCCTTAACTTGGTGTAGACCAAAATTAGCATGGGAGGGTAAGAGGACTTGAATATGCCTGTGCGGTCATGACATGAATAACGTGAAAATCCTGTCGCGTGCGTCCTCAAACCCTTTCCCCCAGACACGTGTGGCACATACTCGTTTGCCACCGGCCGCGGTGTACGGGTATGCGCCACAGGTGATTGACAGATTATATCTACCCAGGAACAGCGAGAACAGACATTAGTAATTTAAATACGAGAGCGTTAAGAAAAACCGAGATCGGCAGCATTGACCCGACGAATGGAAAGAATAAAAATCAGGATCCAAGCAGGAATCGAACCCAAGCATTCTGCGTGGCAATCAAGTATTCTACCACAAAGCCACGCCAGGTCTATAAACTCGTTTGGAAAAACAGCGTATGCAGGCGTAATGCCAGTGCAACGTCACTTGTGGTTTTGGTGCTGAGTATCTAATTTTACAAGAAAGCAATTAAGACTACATATGCAGTCCTACAATACAGGCGTCATATCAGATTAACGTCCGCGATTCCAGTGCTGGCTCCGCTTTTATAGCAGTTTAATAAGCATTACATTTGTATTCCTATGATTCAGCAAGCTATATTTAAGCATTGCTCTACCCTGGAGGAATACATTAACGAAAGTTACGTATGATATTCGCATCATCGCAGCGTAAAGTACACTTATTCCGCCAGAACGACGCAGTGTCCTCTTCATTTCTTACGAGGCTGGGCGATGGCCTCATGCTGACCGAGGATGATGACAGATTGATTGACAGCCGCTTTTTAGACTAGGCTACGTAGGTCACATACGCCAAGGTAGCCTACGAATACGACAAGCGCCATCCACTGATGTTGGTCCCTATCCAGGCCTACCAGCCTCAACGGCCTAAACCTCACCAACACTATGGGTGACTTCAGATTCCGACATGTCGCCGGCTCTATACACAGACAATTTGTCGATGAAATGACGGAGGCATCCACGATTTCTAACAGTTGTACTATAACTCGTACTTCATTACACATGGACCCCTCGCCACCGCGATCGCGACCGGATCCGATAAATCATGACCAGCGTCTAATGCTCACTGATCACGGTGATGATGACCTTGTTCAAGAACTGTTAGGAACCCCTTCCACACATGCACACGGGTTCGTGAAACGTGCGTGCTTTCTCCACGATAACGGACAAGTATAAGCACTACATATCAACTTACCGCTTTGGTGTTGATAATACCCACGTTGCCATTGGCAGCGTTACCCAACTTTAAACAACTGGTTTATTACACATATGCGGCTGTTCAGCATATATGTGTGCGTATAAAATTTATACAATTTTTAGAATCATTTCGTAATGTTTCGCTCAGTAAAAAAAATACGCCACAGTCACCTTCCCGCCGCATGCTTCGCATAACGTCGACTCCCGCGGTACGTGGGATCTGCCAAATTTTTTGAAAGGTGCGGGTTCACGCGTGCGGTGACACCGCCCGGGTTATTTTCGGGTTTTGTGTGTGTGTGTGTGTGTGAGTGAAGGGTGGGGTTGGTCTTTTTGTTTTGCTTTTCGGCACTTGCCATGTTTGTACACGCGCTGTTCATTCTGTTGATGCTTGGTTGACATGTGGCTGCCTTTACTCTTCCTGTTTGTCATTTCACCCACTGCCTGCATATATATACCTTTCGTTTCACAATAAAGCTTAGTTGATAGTTAGCGCTTGTCTGCGCTTGTTCGTGTGCTTTGTGTTGCTTCCGCGCTATTATGATTCTGATCTTTTACAACTGTCACAACGGCCATATTACATGAAGACAGCAACGTATCGAATCAGTAGGCCGAAAATGAAGTGAAAAAAGGCGAATTCTAAGTACCGAAATGCCAAGCGGACATTGATATGGCATAACTTGTGTGCGCGCTGATGTAGTGATTGTAACTAAAATATAACTAATGCACGCTTTGGCATAGAATTGTAAATGTGCAAGCGTTAAATCAAAGAAATCATGTGCCTCACCACCAATGTATCTCGACAGAAGCAAAAGTAGTGATGCACAAAAATCAAGAAAGGTTGCTTAAATTTTCAGCGGGAAACAACACATCTTTTTTTTTTCTTCTTGTTTTAACACTGCAGTCGCGAATACATCACACCAAGGGTTCGTGCTTTCTCAAACAGAGGAGACAGTCATCTCAAACGTTGCTTAGCATTTTCGCCGCACTCTGTATGATTTATTGGTCTAAGCTGAAACCATAGCCTCAAGTTTTAAAGTGGCCACCCCTTAAAAAATGCAAGATGCAGTCTGGTGCACCATTCAGGCATTAACAGGGAACTAAAACTTAATCTTCTGATTTCACTGTACTGTAACGTGTTCACTGAAAAGAAATAGCGAAGGTTGCACTAAGTCGCTCAAAGCTTAAAACAGCGTAACTGGACAATTCTGTAGTTTATTCGGCTTGCATCTAGGTCGTTTCTTGGCTTTAGCTAGGGGACGCTAGGTTGTTTCAAGGTTTGTTCTTGGTTGTTGCTGGGCTTTAGCTAGGGGACGCTAGGTTATTTCTAGGCTGATTCTCAGTGCAGAGAGGTTCGAGCTAAACAAGAGAGTCACAGACACGACGCGGATGTCCAACTCCAGTGACAGAAACTCGCGCTGAAACCAGGCGTTCGCACCTCTCATAGATCTATGGGCAGGTAGTCGTTGGCGTATGGCTTTTATCACTTCGGGATCTTCTCACAGCCGCCATTGCCGTCCCCGTTCCATAGTATTCTCTCGTTGTACGTGCCCGGGGTCTTCGGCTCACCGCCGTCGCTTCGCAGCGATTTCTTGGGCTAACTGTTGCCTTGTTCATTTCTAGTGGACCAGTGGTGAGTAGTAGGACTTACCCAATTTCTGTGGCATATACCTGTTTATGATGATGATAGTTTTTTTCCGGTCATACGTTTTACCCTGGGCTTTAGGAGCTTCGCTGTTAAAAATAAAGGACAGCTCTTGTTACGCCCTCCGCTCTCATTTACTCAAGGGGGATTACGATGAACCCATTTACTAAAGGTACTCTGAGCATTTTTGCGGAGCATAAAACTTCTACATGTACTACATAAGCACGATTAACGGCTATCAAAGCGACAGCCTAGCAATTATCCCGTCCAGCGACAACTACGCAATTCACGGGGGCACCTGTTCCTTTGGCGGTGTGCAATTCTTTTTTATTTTTCCTGCGCGTCTAAGAACTAGGGGAGAGGAGGGTAGGTGATGACGAGCAGCAGTAGCCATCACAACAGTGGCGTAACAGAAAGAAAATAGCAGGGAGGCTAGTTTCGCGTTGTTAACTGAAGACTCAGTGTAACACTTGCCTTGTACTCTGAAAGATTGTGTGGTGTTGCTCGTAAAATAGTAACAGTGTACCCTTTCGAAATGCGTTATTTTTTCCAGAGGTGACGCCTCTAAGCTCGTAGTGAGCATATGAGCCCACATCTAACGTCGCGTGTAATTGTCTTAAGGAATAACGGGTGAACTTGTCGGCTAGTTGGTTAAAAA
This sequence comes from Rhipicephalus sanguineus, assembly GCF_013339695.2. NCBI lineage: Eukaryota > Metazoa > Arthropoda > Arachnida > Ixodida > Ixodidae > Rhipicephalus > Rhipicephalus sanguineus. Next base: position 82,028,174 of record NC_051178.1, on the reverse strand, counting down.
TTTCAAACTAGAGGACTTTGCACAATAACGACGACTCAGATGAGACGCACAGCAAGGACACGTAGCGATGATCGAAAACTGACCGTCCTGTGCCTAAAAACGTATGTAGTTCGCCCCACGTAACTTGAGACCAGAGAGAGAGATAGAAGATAGAAACGTAGCGAGGTTAAATATTAGCCATCAATTAAAAAATAAAAGGCTCGTCGGAACCCAATTGATCCAAACGCATATTATTCGTCGCAGCCTACAGTTATCATGCTGTTTTTATTTTCCGTCAGATAACTTAATTATTATGTTTACTTACCCAGATTTTTAGTTATTGGTTGAAGACCGAAAGTATGAACTCGGAGTTGTAGAGCCTCTTCAGAGACCGCCGGCTGAATTTTTTCCTGTATGATACGTCTCCTGTAGTTCTTTATTTGTTCGCTTTGCGAAGAAAGCCCGCGAAATATAAAAAAAAGGCCATGTGACTGAGCGCTTGCGCACTGCTAGCGTGCTGTTTTCAAGCATTACAATCCGTGAACAAGGTCGCCTATAGCGTGGCTGTGGCCACGGGGAGCAGCAGATTGTTTCGGTGGTGACCAGTATCTTGACCTCCGGCTTTTGTCGGATGAAGGCGCAAATGCATGCTGCTGAACGTGCGTTGCAGCTGCAACAAAGCGCCCATAAAACGCTACAGGCGACATGGTTCACCGATATCACGAATGATAATAAGAAATTGTTGGGGTGTTACGTCCCACTACCGCGTTATGATTATCGGAGACGCCGAAGTGTGTGTGTGTGTGGGGGGGGGGGGGGGGGGAGGGGCTCCCTAAATATGGACCACCTGTTGTTCTTTGAGGTACGCCTAAATCTGAGTGCACTGGTGTTCCTTGCATTTGCGATATATGTTCTAGTAGAACTCGTTGTTGGGCTAGTTGGTGCATTGCATCAAGGAATTAAACCAGCCGAAAACAGACGAACACAGGAAACGGTGAAGGAGACAGGAAAGCGGCTAGACTACCAACTCTTTTAATCACCAAAGCGAGGCTCAAATATATACACTCATGCGGTCACATGGTCATATCACTATCGCTCTTTACATCAACCGAACTAACCATATAGGCATATCATATCAACACATATCATATGTGTTGAAAGGTTTATGTCTCTCCTCGAGTTCTACCTTCGGTCTACAGTCGTATCCTTTGATGCAGGCTTGTTTATCCAAAAGAAGGGGATATGCATTGGATCCTGTGTTGCCCCAGTGTTGTGTAATATATTTTTTTATCGTCTATTGACCGTGATTTAGAATCCACCATTGACAAAGGCACAGTCCTGCGAATTTTTAGATACGTTGATGATTTTTTGGTGATTTTAGGAACCGATTTTAACTTGACCTATGACAACACTGTGCAAAGCGCTTTGTGCTCCTTTAGAAAGTTAGGAAAAGGTCTTAATTTTACCCATGAGCTGCCGGTGAACGATTGTCTGCAATTTTTAGACATTAATATCAAGTGTGTCGAAAGACAGGTGTGTTGGATGTATTTACCAAGAGCCAAGAAAGAGTTGTTGCCGTATGGGTCCGCACACTCTAAAACTATCAAGAGGGCTATCGCTTCCCTTTGCCTTGAATCTGCCCTGACTAAGTCTTGTGAACACATGGTTGAGACGAGCTTTACGGTCCAGATTCACAGACTGCAAAACGCGGGTTTTCCTAGCTCTGTTGTGTCTGCTGTAGCAGAAGCATTGCTACAAAAAATGAAAGGGAAAAGAAAAAACACAAAGGCTTGGCCTGAGCACAGGAGACCGCAAGTAGTTCCCTACACGCACAGAGTTGCGCATGGCCTGAAAAAGGTTGCCGTCAGGTATGGTGTGCCTGTGGTGTTCTCGGCGCCAAGAAAGCTGAGTGGGTTATGCGCACGTATTGGGCGAGAGAAGAAACCACAGTGTGATACGAAACATGGCCAGATCTTTGTGGCTTGTGCTGTTGGCGTCATATACGAGATACCACTGACTTGTGGAAAGGTTTATATAGGCCAGACGGGTCGCTGTGTAAACACTAGAGCGTGGGAACATTTCAAATCGTTAGAAAAGGGAACAGGATCAAATCTGGCCCTTCACTGTAAACAGTGCAAATGTGAGCCGGTACTGAATGATTTGAGAATTTTGGGCCGAAGTCATGAGAAAATGGCACGTGAAATACTTGAGGCCTTTCATATTGCGATGAAGGGCGAAGCATGTTGTAGCGATAGCTCTGTGGCATTGCGCAGAATAGAACAAGATTTCCTGCAATCTTTTTTGTAATCACGAGAAGGAAATGAGGATGCGAAGATGACACACGGTAATAGCATGCCATGTTTTGTGATATGCCTATATGGTTAGTTCGGTTGATGTAAAGAGCGATAGTGATATGACCATGTGACCGCATGAGTGTATATATTTGAGCCTCGCTTTGGTGATTAAAAGAGTTGGTAGTCTAGCCGCTTTCCTGTCTCCTTCACCGTTTCCTGTGTTCGTCTGTTTTCGGCTGGTTTAATTCCTTGGTGCGATATATGCATCCCGCCTGCCATGCAGACCGCATCATATGACTAACATTTTTACAGCGAAAGCTGTTATGAGATCACAACAAGGGCCGTTTATGACGCCGTAGTTGTCCGCCGCCGCCACCACGAACGCCGCCGCTGTCCATAACCACTATCGCTCGAAATAAGAAAAAAAAAAACGAAATGACAAAAAAATTCCAGCATGGAACGAGGTTCGAACCTGGGCCCTCTACGTGGAAGCCCAGTAGCCACACCGGTGCTTGCAAATGCTTTGCAAAAAGACCCTATACAGGTTTCACGTCGGGAAGGAACCACATTAACATATGTAATGTAGCATGGTAGAAGAGTAATATAACAACCAAGTGTCACACAACGCGAATTCTGTAACCAGGCGTCACACAATGCAAATTGCGCAACGAGTGGGTTGTTGAATGCTTCCAACCCATTACAAAGAGCTCTGCCATAATTCTTCATTGTCATCAGCCACTACATCAAGAAAGTGCACATAATGCCTTACAGGTGTTTAGCAAGTACCACGGTTCTCCGCAGAATGGCGAAAGCGAAAAATTGCATAGGGGCTGCTTCCCTGCTTCTCAAAAATTACAATGATTTATAGCGTAGTGGGTTCCTCGCAAGTGCACTTCAATTGGTTGCCAAGGAAGCCCATAAGGCTCCCATGATCCATTTCCTCAGGGTCTCAATAAAGTAAATTTCCCCTCTCTATCTCTTTCTCACGTTCGCGTATGTTATAAAGCGTGGTGGGAGAGTGAAATAATGACCGGGCGTCACACAATGCCAATTACGTAATTAGTGGATCCTTTAAAGCTTCGAACCCATTACAAAAGGCTCAGTCGTAATTCTTCATCGTCATCAGCCGTCGCATCAAGAAACTGCACATAATGCCTTACAGAGGGTACCTCGCTTCTCCGCAGAATGACGAGTAATGTCGGGGTGGGTGCTTCCCAACTTCACAAAAGTTATGAGTTGTGGCGTAGTAGGTACGTTGCTAGTGTACTTGTATTAGTAGCCACAAGAGAGTTTATAACGGCCTGTAGTAATGCCGATCTTTGAGCTTTCGCTGTGACTGTGCTGCGCTTTCCGCGCAGGACTGGCGTTTTTTTGATATCGTGTAAACCTCCTGACTTTCGTATATAAATGTCTTGCTTATTCCTTATAAATCAGTTTAAGTTATGCGCAACAATCATGCTACTGAATCACTTCGAGCTATGTAGTCAGGACATCACATTTTGTTCTAGCTGTCACAAAAGCCGCCTACCCTTTACTATAGAGTCGTTTCGAAGGGGCTCTAAAGCGGCTCCTACACCTCAGTTGTGACTGTGCAGCGCGTTTTTTTTCCTATGTAGGGCTTTCCATTCTACGCCGAGTCGCCGAATGTGAACGCGAACGAGATTTCCGCACAAAAATTCACTTTCTGAAGCCTTTTTTTCATCTGTTCTTAATAGTTTCTGCTTAGAGTCTTATGTATACAGTTTATCACAAGCTAGCCAATATGAAGCCTAAGGAAAAAGCTCTTGTACACGTGTCTATAAAAGCTTTTGTGGTAACCCCTCCTATGTACCGACGCATCGTCGGTGCTGCTGACAAGAGACCAAAGATGACAGTGAAAATAAAGACCCAGCATCCAGCAGTAGCGTCACCACAATATTTCAGGCGCGCAAAGTGCATCCTGTGTCGTGGGCTGGAACTGCAATCGATTATGGCATCCGAGAAGAGCGAAATGTGATCGGGCGTGCGCTGCCCTCTTCTCTGTGTGTGCTTTAGTTTTTTATATAGACGAGACTCTTTCAAGTGCTTTAGCGGAGGCAGAATCAAAGCTAGGTTTCTACGGGAAAAATGCGAGTGCGAAAAAGAAAGTTATGCTGCAAAGGTGAAACAGTGATAGTGAATGTAATGCACATAGTGCGATAAACATTCGTTTACTAATCGAATTGATCACAGCGTGGTCACGCACGCTTGGGACAACACACAGTCTTCACTGAATGAGCGCATGCGCTCACTCTAATTGGTGATGAACAACATTCAGTGAAGTGAACGATCGCCGCTGCGCTTGTTCATTACTTAAAGGCGTCTCCGAAATTGAACTAACGCGAGTCTTAATATAATGCGCTAGAGAAAAAAAAAGCGCACACGAAGTCACCAGTCATCTTGTCTTTCTCAACCTTTGAATGAGCCGCCTCCGACAAGCAACACAGAGTTCGCGAGCTAACTGCGGGCCCATCTGTGCCTAGAGCTGACACAGCCGTTGGTTTGGCTATAGAAGTAAAGATGTTTTGCCCTCGCTATTGGGTGCTCGCAGTTGCCTTTCTATCCGCTGTCGTTACTTGCGAGCGGTTTTAATGTGCACACAAATTAAGTAACCCTGATTCGCGGTTGCTATCGCACGCTTTCCCTCGCACCCGCAGACTGCCGCGAGAAGAGCGCAATAACGTCTTATTGCTGTTCAACTTAATACAGAACCTCACGGCTATGCGGCGCTGCCCACATTTCTGCTGAGGCAAGGATATAAATAAATTTATACGCTTAAACGGGATTTCGAGTCGGGCCTCGGTTCACAAGAGGTGACAAGATGCCTCATTCGAGGAATCATGTGGCTCTGCCTGCTTCCTTAGTCCTTGTGGCGAGATTTTCGCGTGAGAGCAGGCGTAGTTTTAGCCATATATTATATTAGCCATATAGGTGGCAGCATCGTCACTGCGTTAGTGTGGACACGTCACCCGTGCGGTATGTGGAAGTGTCCGGGCTGCTGTCTCTGTATCGTAATTCTGCGCTCCGTAGCTGTCGAAAACGTTTGAATTTCCACGGTGCGTTTTTGTTCGGTTCCGTAATGCCGCAGATATTGCACAGAACCAAAGATGAGCTTTCATTCCTATCCAGGCGACACGCAACATTGCCGCGAGTGTCTTGTCAGGTGTCGGAACGGCAAGGCGCTTTTCGAAAGTGCGCAGCAAGCACTTCGATCACGGCTCGTTCAAGCGTTAGCTTCTGAAAAGCCTTTACACTAACGCGTTTCTCACTCTTAGCCTGTAATCTGTGAATTCATGCTTGTTCCATGCGTAGCTTCTGCACGCTACGTGCATGAACACCGTTGCAGAACGCGTAAGATCGTGGCAGCTTGGCCAGCGCTGCCGGTCATGACTTGCTTACGCTTTGGCGTCCTTCCGCAAGTAAATGAATCGAGTCTCTAAGCATGCAATTCGTTCTACATCCTCCGTGCGCCGTCTTCGCAGCGAATGTAACGTTTATTCGCGCTAGCTGCGAGTCATTTTAAACGAACGTCACTGAGCCTTACTGTAGTTTGCGCATTTTACGTCGTGCTTATTCATCCACGAGAAGCGTTCGCAGTGCCCTGAAGTATAAATATTTGCACCGAAACTCGTCCAGTTTCTGCATGATCTCGTACCGGAGTAAAAAAGAAAATGTCTTGCGAGCCGGAAACAGACTGACCAAGTAAGCGATGAATGAACATGCGCGAACGAGCTGATCGCCACTGCTCATGCTGACATATTTGTTCTCTGAATATTATAAATGGTAATATTATAGAGTACTATAAAAGTTGAAGTTCATCATCATGATCATCATCAGCCTGACTACACCCGCTGCAGGGCAAAGGCCTCTCCGATGTACCGCCAATCAACTCGGTCCTCTGCTTTCTGCTGCCACGTTGTACCCGCCAACTTAATCTCATCTGCCCACCTAACTTTTTGTGTCCCCCTCGCGCCTTTGCCTTCTCTTGGAATCCAGTCGTATATCTCTTATTGACCGGTGGTTGATTTGCCTACGCGCTACATGACCTGCCCATGCCCATTTCTTCTTGATTTCGACTGAGATGTCCTTAACCCCCGTTTGTTCCCTGACCCACTCTGCTCTCTTCTTGTCCCTCAAGGTTACACCTATAATTTTCCTTTTCATTGCTCGCTGCGTCATCCTCAGTTTCAGTTGAACCCTCGTTGTAAGCCTCCAGTTGGAGTTGAAGTTGAACTCGAAGTTACCGTAGCGTATATTTCATTAGCAGAAGCTGCGTCGCAATGGGCCATACATCCAATTGCGATACGCGCCGCGACCAACCATATCCGAACAATTGAGGCTTTATTAGCACTCTGCAGGACATGAGCATTTCAATTCTGCTATGTTTTTGTGGTCCGTCAACGTGACGCAGACTTCTTTCGGGTCTTCGCTAAGCCCGAGAGGCTGCAGCACGAATGCGATAAACGTGGACGGCATCGCCCAAGCAGCACGTACAAGAGAGGACACTAAACTCAGTGATTTGTCCAGCCGCAATGACTTCGTCGTGATCGACGATAAACGCGACGCAGTCCCCAATATGGGTCAGAATTGTGCTCAGAGGCAAGGGTGTTGTGACACGGACAACAAATGTTAGTCTCAGAAGACGTTGAAAAACGATAATCGTGCGTGGTGCGGTCGCATTAAACAAGTTCTTTTCGCATCGCTGCAAAAAAAAAAAAAAAAGCGACTGGCTTTACGAACTTCCATTACAAAAATCTTACTGAAGGCCGACCAAATCGTCCCTGTCAACTACCATCGCGAATTCTCGAAGAACAGACCCAACACACACTGCTTCTGGAGCGGCAACGGGCCACCGGTACCCACACTTCGGGGTTTCGCCCGCTCGCCATTAGGTGCCAACTCTGTTAGATGTCGAGGCTAATTGTAATGACAAGAATATCGGTCTGATGAAAGTGCATCTTAAAACTCCGCTGTAGAAAATTCGTCTCATGGAAGTGTTTCCGCGTTAAAAACATTCAAGCAGCGAAAAAAATATTTTCGTTACAATCACATCAAGCTGTTGTGTCGCTGTCTATAAATCAGCGCACAGTGCTATTAATTTGTCATCGTTCTCCTGACAAACAGGCTGCGATGTATTGCGTTAACCACTGCATGTACGCGAACAAGATTTGGTGCAGCAAAAGAGCGCCTACCACATAGATTAAGGCTCCAGTTGCGTGTCAAAGGAAGATGCAACATCCACTTTTTAAAAGGGTGCATACTGAAGTGCATAGCCTAACTGTTCGCCACACGTATTTCCTTAAGGATCTGCTCTAATACTTCCCTTGAATATCCCTTATAACAAAGGCTTCATGCGAGGCTAAGCTTGTACGCGCAATTTGCATTTAATTACTGATGCTTCTCAAGGGAATGGTGATTTTGCAGCAAGGTGCATATAAGCCACAGAATTCCGCTAAAACCTAAGAGATGTGCTTACGTAAGTTTCGGTGAATCTTACTAAGCTTGCGAGATCGCGATTTCCGTCGAAACTTAAGAGATCTGTTTACATTTCCCTTTTTTTTACCGTGTACGCATCCGTAGACACTAGTGTATTGTTACTATATGGGAGTTCTTCAGTTAACAAACGATGGCGTTGAAAATATTAATTCTGAGAACGGTTCCTAATGATTGGAACGATAGGTTCGCATTCTTAAAACGCCTTACCGTGTTACCTTCGCCATTCAGTGTGTACACTATTATTTAGCCTTTAATTATGATATTCCGATATGTTATTTTAGTACAAAATCTTTCTATAAAGTTTGCCTTCGTTTCATCTAGTAACCTGCCAATTTCATTTCAGCCTGGAGGTAATCTTTCATGCAAATCTCAGGCTCAAAATCTAAAAGAAGAAAAAGACGGCATGATATTTCCGCTATGGGAAGCTATATTTAGACTGGGGTAGCTTCGTTTCATTTGCATTGTAGTTGCAATGGTGTGTAGGCCAAATAGGTGCGTGAAAATAAATCGCCGATGTTTTCGCAACGCACTTCCTGGTAGGAAAAAGAAAACTGGGTCTGAACTATCAGTCTATCAGTGGCGAATTACAGTGGCGAACTATCAGTGGCGAATTACAAGCAATTATATTTCTCACTGGTGTATCCATCCTAAACTGGTGTCTTGCTGGGTCAGTTCCTACGAAAAAAAATATAACGTCGTACTAATTTTGGTGCCTGTGACTCATGCTAAAGGAATTTTAGGCCCATAGTGGATCAATACAAGCTTATTTACAGATTTACGAGTGCAAATGAGCACGCTCAAAAATAATCGCACTGGCTCATTGCAAGTGTGAACCTCCATCTTTCTCCCCATGTCTGCGTCTGACGCCGCGCGCCGCCGCCACGCGTAAGCTTTATACAGAACGAAGGAGCGCATGCGCAGTTGGCCATGACGTCTCGTCAGACGCGACCGAGCTGTTGCGCACAGTGTCCAGGCAGGCGGGCTGGTGGTGGAGCAGTGTATGTGCTAGCGAAGCAGGGGCACAGTTGTGCAACCGGTTCCTAGGCAACGCGCGGTGACGTCATCGCAGCGCGCAGTTTTGTGATCGCGTTGGACAGACTGCGGCCGGCTTACGGAGCTCCACTGTTGAAAAACACATTCGAAGGTCTGTGCCATTGTACTTTACACTTTCCCACATGTAGACCAGGCAGTATGCCGCGGTTATCGGGCATGCGGCATATTCATTGATCTTAAAACTGCGGTGCGAAATGACACAAACGGCTTCGGCTTTATTCATATGATGTGCAGAAAGTATTTGTTTAGGCAACTGTGCACACATACATGCATAGTTCTCTCCAAGCGAACATCAACACGGTGTCTGAATCATGAAGGTATAACAATGGCAAAAGAAAAAATAGAAGTTTTAAACACCGTTTCAATAACTACTTTTAAATAGTTATTTTTTTTCCTGTTCACTCCATGCGCAGCACTGCAGTATGTCGTCTTCTGATGAAATCTCTCTTTCGGCCAGTCGCACGAAGGAGAGAAGGACATCAGAAAGAGCGGGGACAACCAAAAAAACGCCAGGCCTGCGCTGAAACCGCAGCACAGTCACAGCGAAAGCTGGAAGAGCGGTGTTTCTAGAGGCCGTTAAGCTCTCTTGGGGCTACAATACAAGTACACTAGAAAGGTACCCACTACGCCATAAATCACAATTTTTGTGAAGTTGGGAAGCCCCTACTAAGCCATTATTCGTCATTCTGCGAAGAAGCGAGGCACCAGCTACCCGTCTGTAAGGCATTATGTGCACTTTGTTGACGCCACGGCTGATGACGATGAAGAATTATGGCTCAGCCCTTTGTAATGGGTTGGAATCTTTAAACGGCCCACCAGTTATGTAATTTGCATTGGGTGACGCCCGGTCGCTATTTCTCTCCCCCGTCATGCTGTATAACATACGTTGACGTGGGAGAGAGACGGGGGGGGCGAAGAACTTTACTGAGACCCCGAGGAAATGGATCATGCGCTTATGGGCTTCCTTGACAAGCCATACAAGTGCACTTGCGAGGAACCCACTACGCTATAAATCATTGTAATTTTACTGATACCCCGAGGAACTGGATCATGCGCTTATGGGCTTCCTTGGCAACCAATACAAGCGCACTTGCGAGGAACCCACTACGCTATAAACCATTGTAATTTTTGAGAAGTATGGCAGCAGGCACTGTGCCATTTTTCGTCATTCTAGGGAGAGCGTCGGTACCTGCTAAACGCATGTAAGGCATTATGCGCACTTTGTTGATGCTGTGCCTGATGACGATGAAGAATTATGGCAGAGCCCTTTGTAATGGGTTGGAAGCGTTCAACAACCTACTCGTTGCGCAATTCGCATTGTGTGACGCCTGGTTACAGAATTCGCGTTGTGCGACGCTTGGTGCTTATTTTACTCTTCTACCACACTATATTGCATATGCTAATGTGGTTCCTTCCCGACATGAAACCTGTATAGCACCTTTTTGCAAAGCAGTTTCAAGCACCGGCACGGCTCAGTGGTTGAATACTGGGCTCCCACGCAGAGGGCCCAGGTTCGAACGTCGTTCCATCCTGGAATTTTTTTTCCTATTTCGTTTTTTTTTTCTTAATTCGAGCGATACTGGTTAAGGACACCGGCGGCGGCGGCGGCGGCGGCGGAAAAAACGGCCGGTGAAATGATCTCATAACAGCTTTCGCTGTAAAAATCCGGCAGATACCACGCACTGTGGGAATCGATGTAATGCGAAGCAGCCAGCAAAGAGCTGCATACATCGCCTTGTTTGTCTTTGAGCCAAATGAAATCATTCATGCCATGGCATCTAGTCCACCATATATCGCATATTTGCCATGCACGAATGCATGCACAATCTAGTATTGGCCTCGAGGAGTTACGGAGTCGCCCTCTATCGGACGCGCCTCGATTGCGTGCTAGGCAGGATACCGCCGGCGCGCTCCCCATAGGATTTGCTATCGGCGCTCTACAAAAACACCTCGCGGAAGCCCTCCAGGGCATTTCTGTAAGTACTTTCGAAATGAACTGTGTTCTTTAATGTCAAAATAATCATTTTCGACGAACTGAAAGCACAAGATAGTCTACAGTCGCTGTCTCTTTGCAGAAAACTGAGCACCCGCTTCACGCTGTCACCGCGTTGCAGACCCCTGAACCGGCTTCTTGTGTGAAAGGTAGTCACTCGCTGAGTGCAAACTATGTGAAATATCTCGTTAGAGTAGACTGCCTGTATAACCAAACGGAGCATAACAGAAAGAAGCCCCAAGCCAGCGATCGCACGGGTTCGCGACGACTGATGGTGCCTCTGCATGTATGAGCGTCTGCATGTATGTTCGTACTGATGGTTTCGCTTTTGCTACGAGCGCATTTTGGCACCGCGCTGTGAACTTTAGGCCGCAAAATATGAGAATTTGTGAGTAAACAAACAACTACTGTTGCGCGGACGCTATCAGAGCAGTTCAAAAACAATTTCCTTACAACTGCGGCTTCCGTGCGCATGGCAACGTAACGTTCTGTGATCTGCCGTCCCGACGATTCAGTGTTTTCTTTTTTCTTTTTTGGTCTAAATTCGGGTACGTTTCAATGTCATTTGACAAGTTGTCTCGCACTGCGTATTGATCGGTCTTCTCAGCGGGCAAATGCCGCTGCTTATGTTTCTTTATTCCGCGCATTCGTTTCGTTTGGTGCTCACACAAAACGTGAGCAAATGCGACGCCTTTTTTTAATGCTCCTTAATTTATTGTTCCGTTTGCATTCCAGTGAACTTGCCGCTTTCTGTCACCAACAAATTCATAGACCAAAGCTTCACCACTTCGAGATTGCTGGTGGAAGAAGAACCAGTCTACAAGACCGAGCATGTAGTAGCATGCGACGCCTAGGAAAAGAAAGAAAATACAGTAACGTTTGCGGACTTGTTCTGCAAACGTCGGCTGTGAACTAGGACCCACATGAACATGAAATAGCGGTGAATAAAATAGAAGTTATTGCAGCAACCAACAGCCGCAAAACAGGATAGTAATTATTTGGCATGTACCCCAGCAATTTTGGCAGCAGTGTCGTGTCTAACGCCAATAGGGTGGCATCTTTCCCACGTAAATAAATGAGGCTCCAAGAAAATACATGGGTTTGGCAGGTGGGCCGATCACGGAGGCAATGCAAAATTTATGTAGCTTATGAAGCAATGCATGCCTCATCAAATAGGAAGGTTGCCCGTCGGCGTCCCGCGTCGGCGGCGTCAACACGAATGATCCAAAAAATAATCGTCACGTGATGGTGTCACCATATGACGTCATCATGACGTCACAGATCGCCAAAATATGTAGCGTCATTATGACGTCACATAATGTGACGTCACATGATGACGTATTCACACGTCGTGGTCGCCTCCGTGATCGGTCACGGAGGCCGTGCAAAACCGCGTTAGGCGCAGAACGCTTTTGGGGGGGGCCGCGGGAGAATCAGTACATCGACTGACAAGAAGATGGCTTTCGCCTTCTAGTCATCTTTAACGAATGCATAAGGGACCCGTTTTTTAATTTAAGGTATCTAAACAACGACTTGCGCATCTGCAGCCGATTTTGTGGACGCTGAGCACGGGGCCGACGATCAAGAGGTCGCATTGGAGGGTTCTGAGATGGCATCGCACGTGGTAAAAGGTAGCGCTTTTACCATCCTGTGGCAGATAAGCATCATTTGCCGGCGGGAAGCGGGCGCGAGCCATCGTCTCAGTGCGCGCTGTCTGCTACTCACCGAACATCGCAGGCCTGAAGCAGTAACAAAAGTCTTCGTCGCGGAAGTGCTTGTTGCACACAAGACTCGCAGCGGATGGCTACTTGCCGGTTCTTAGCTTTACAACCCATGCTTCACGCTGTTTCTTGTCCCGCGGTTACCAGTGCAGGCTGACACTGGGCTCCTTTGCGTAAGCGCGGCACTGCGGCACCGAGCGGTAGAGCCCCATGTTCGTCGCCTTCGGAGGCAGCCACTCTATTACAATGGTTTCAGTTGAGTAGAAAATGAGAGAAAACATCCGAATTTGAACAGACAGCAGCGCATGTGGGACTTGAAACTCGTTTTCAAAGCACGCGGCAGTGCGCCACAAGCAGCCGACGCGGCCGCTGAGACCACGTGATCCTGCCAAGCACGTCACGCCGACGGTGGCGCCAGCGTTTCCAGTGGTGGGCCTCGAGGCCAATACACCATGCCAATGAAACGCATATTCTGGTATATACAATGCATGACCTGTCGATTATGTTCTTGAAGCACTCGTGTCATGCCATACCAATTTTGTCATACAGTTAACAAAACCGCCGGAAGCGCACCATGACAGTGGCATGTAAATCATACCGCACATGACATGCATAACATGACTCGCATGTTAAGACCTCTCGTTTATGTTCGTCATACAGTCACATCACGCAACACCAATATTGGTGTATATCAAACGAGGGAAATGGCAGCGAGTGCACCATGAGTCTAGCATGTCAATCATGCCATACATGACATGCATATCATGGTTTTTCATGTTACCACCTGTCACTAATGTTCATCATACAGTCACATTGCGCAACACCAGTTTTGGTGTATAACAAACTAGCGAAACGGCCGCGAATGCACCATTAGTGCGGCATGTAAATCATGATATACATGACATCATGTCACGGTTTTCATGTTACCACCTGTTATTCATGTTCGTCATACAGTCGCGTCGCGCAATACCAATTTTGGTATATATCTAGCTAGGAAAACGGCCGCGAATGTATTATGAGTGTGGCTTGTAAATCATGTCGTACATGACCTGCATGTCATGATTTCTATGTTACCACCTCTCGTTTACGTTCGTCAAGCAGTCGCGTCGCGCAATACCAATTTTGGTGTATATCAAGCAAGCGAAACGGCCACGAGTGCGTCATGAGCATGGCATGTCAATCATGTCGTGCATGTCATGCATATCATGATTTTCGTGTTACCACGTCTCATTTACGTTCGTCATACAGTCACTTCGCGCAATACCAATTTTGGTGTACATCAATCTAGCGAAGCGGTCGCGAATGCATCTTGAGCGTGGCATGTAAAGCATGACATACATGACATGCATGTCACGGTTTTCATTTTACCAACTGTAATTCATGTTCTTCATGCAGTCACATAGCGCAATACCAATTTTGGTGTACATCAATCTACTGAAACGGCCGCTTGCGCACCATGAGCGTGGCATGTAAATCATGACATACATGACATGCATGTCGTGGTTCCAACTTACCAACTGTTATTCATGTTCTTCATACAGTCAGATCACGCAATACCAATTTTGGTATATATCAATATACTGAAACGGCCGCTAGCGCACTATGAGCGTGGCATGTAAATCAGGTAGTACATGACTTGCAATTCATAATTTTTATGTTACAACATCTCACACTCACTCATGTTCGTCATACGATCGTAATACTTCAATACCAATTTTGGTGTATATGATGCAAGCGGAACGGCCGCAAATGCACCCTGAGCGTATGTAAATCACGACATACATGTCATGGATGTCATGGTTTTCATGCTGCCACCTATTATTCATGTTCTTCATACAGTCACATCGCAGAATACCAATTTTGGTGTATATCAATCTAGCGAAACGACCTCTAGTGCGCCATGAGCGTGGCATGTAAATGATGTCGTGCATGACATGCATATCAAGATTTTCATGTTACCACGTGTGAGTCATGTTCGTCATATACAAATGTCTCGTCATGCCAGTTTTCGTATATATCCCTTCATTTGAACGGCCGCGAGCGCCCCAAGGCCACGTCATGCAAATCATGCTGCACATGACATGCGCGTCATGATTTGTATGTTAGGACCTGTCATTATGTTCGTCATGAACTCTTGTCACGTCGTACCAATTTTGGTATATATCAAATTAACGAAATGGCCGCAAGAGCCCAAAGGCCGTGGAATGTAAATCATGCTGTTCATGACAGGCGTATCATGATTTTCATAATATGACCTGTCATTTATGTTCGTAATAAGGCCATGTTATGACACACCAATTTTGGTATACATCGGACTAACGAAACGGCCAGGAGAGCACAAAGTCGTAGGCGGATAGATAGATAGATAGATAGATAGATAGATAGATAGATAGATAGATAGATAGATAGATAGATAGATAGATAGATAGATAGATAGATAGATAGATAGATAGATAGACACGCTCAAAGTCGCAGAAGTTCGCGAAGAAATGCTTCGCATTTAAAAAGCACGAGCGGCGAGGTTATCTTATTTATTGCATTTTATTGTTCTGTTTCGTGCGCCCTGTTATTCACAGAGCTGCCGCCTTTACATGCGAAACTAACTTGTGCTCCTGGAGTCTAGATCACTGTCTACATCACGCATGCCCGATTCAAGAATACACTGCGCTCATACTTTAACCGTAATGAGGGCTAAAACGAGTAAATCTCTCCGTCTGCCAGTTGAAAACGAAAGCATTATGCACATATATGTCCATGCATTCGCCGGATGGAATGATTAAGATAATAAAACAATTAGCATTAGAATTAGCAACTGGAATATAACTTTGCTGATATCCACCTTCTTGGCTGCGTTTTTCCACACGACTGTCATTTTTCTTCTCGAAGATCATTGCGTACATGAACTCGTAGCCATACATGGTACTTTAAAAAAATCTAAGTAAGCCTGAGAAAACTTACATGCGAAAATTGGGAATGAATTCACGCCATCGGTAATCCAGAGGAGAACGATAGCTTACTCCATAAAAGTCCGAATACAAAAATCTTGCACGTCGTTTTGTTTATTTTTCTGGTGGTGGAAAGCAAGGCGCCGCGAACGCGAAGGCAAGCGGGATTAAAACTGAAATATCCCTGACTCCAGACGCCTTTAGCTAGCCTTTTGACTTCCCTAGAGACGACTCGGACGTAGATACTCGACTAAGCGCCCACCTTATAGGGACATATGTATTCAATTCGGCGCCAAGAGTGCCGCGCTGTTTACACAAGGGCAGAATCCCATCAGCTATCTCTTCTCACAGGCGTGAGGCCTTTGTCTTCCTATATATATGCCTACACAAGCACAGGGTCGAATTTATTTCTTCGTGTTCATACCGAGGGTATGGATATTCCTTGCCATGTCGGCAAAAACTTGACTAAGAATGACAACAAATTTTAGCACATTTCTGTGATGCTAAGCTAAATGAATGCCCTTGCTTTGGGTAAGGAGATGCGTTGAGAAACAGTGACACCGCGTTTAATCAAAGCTTACTTTATTCTTGTCGCTACTTACCATTCGAAATCATCTATTTTTCGCGCTTCTCCTCATGTCATGATTTGACCATTTATGTTGCCTGTACGCAGTTCGATATTTATCATCCTCTGAGTACTCTAAATGTTATAAGTAATCTCAAGGCGAACAATTTACGCAAGCGAGAATTATTATCTCGCACATTATAACGTACAGGTGCTCACAGAATAATACGGAAAGCCGGACAGGCAGCCGCTTTCCGCGGGAGTGTGCCGGTGGAAAATTAGTGCCATGGTCAGCGCGTGCGCGGTCTCCCAACAACAAAACATCGCGCTCTGGTTCATCTATATTGGCAACAAGATTTCGCACTTGCAGCGATCGAAGAAGACAATACCTTCAGAAGGAAAAGTGGTCGTTCTGAGAGACGTTTCAGTTCCCAAGGGATACAGAAAATTCTCAGACTCGGTGCGAAGTTCTCTTTCCAACGGCCCTTTTCTTCACCGGTAAAAGTGGCACTGGTCAAGTCCATGGCCCGTCGAGTGTCGGATGAGGAGGGTCAAAGATTCATCACTGAGTGCGTTGATGAGCCTCACACGACAATAACCACCGGCACGAAACAGCCACACCTAAAACGTTTGGTGAGCTTTGGCGTAAAAGGCTGTGAAGCCACGCTGCTCATCTTCCCCTCAACTATCAGCTCTGGGCCGTCCAGCGGGCCGAGAAAGCCGCCAGGGTTCAAGGACTCCTGGCCGTCTCGTAGGCGGTGCCATCGGCCTTCCCCACCAACTGACAGGACTCGGAATAAAGTTATTTCCTTCCTTTGGTGTAAAAAAAACAGCTTGCAATTTCGTACGTCAGATAAGGACGGATGTTTGGTGTATTGTATCTGCACGACTCTTTCAAGAAAAGACATTGCCAGCCGTTGAAAAGAATTTCGTCCGTGTTGACGTAAACGCAAAAAAGTGTTAAGCAAACGCAGCTACTTCACTGCAGAACAATAATTTTTAACGTCTTGCACATCAGCAGTAAAACGCGCATGCAGCTTGCATCGTGATCTATTTTTTGCGACCAAGACACATAAAATAGATGTTCCGTTCCAGGCCATAGTATCCGAAAGGGAGTCGTGTCCATTATGTATATCGTCTTACCTTCACAGTCGCCTTAATACCTTGAAGGAGTCCGAACCTTCCATTCTGCAAATACGCATAACCCAGGAAAATGCAGTTTCTTCAACGTGGATGTACAAGATTTGCATAATAACAGTCCGAATGGTCCGCTACTGTTAAGTGTAAGGCACTGTGTAACTGAAAAAAACGTTGAGTTAAAGCTGGGGAATAAGTGTGGCGTGTCGGTTGATGCATTTCTTGAATTGGTAACGTTTTACTTTAGGTCGATATTTGTGAAGTGGGACAGTGTTATGTACCGGCAAAAAACAGGCAGCACTATGAGCTCGAAAGTGAGCCCCGGTACTGAGCACAATTTATTTGGCCTAAAGACGTGAGGACCACGTGGATACCAAAATTGGGACGGTGGGTGGACCTTTTACCGACTTTTGGAGGAACTTTACGCTCGACCAGGCCTCGGCTTGTTAAGCCTAAGTTAGGCTTAGCTAAGCCTAACGTCAGGCTTAGCTCGTTTGTGCGACTCAAGATGGCTATGCAAGTCACTGTGCAAGGGGAGGACATTTCGCCCGAAGAATTTCAGTGTGCTGGGTGGACAACGGCGCTTTCGAAGCGTAAGTCAACTAAAGAGTCTCTGCCTGCGGCGGGCGTTCCAGTTACCGGCCCGCCATATGGCAAGAACGTCGGCTTCCAATCTCCCGCCAACGTGAAGAAACGCCTCGCCGACGCGTCGAGGCTGCCTCGCCTGCCAAGGGAGCATTTTCGAGTCATCGTTCGACCCCGGGGAGGCCTAAACGTTAAGAATACCAGTAACCTCAGGATTGCTCAAGCCCTCACGACGGCGGCTGGTCTCTCTGCTGCGGATACCACGGAAGACATCATTTGTCGTAATGCTATGCAAAACATTGTTGTGATTAGCACGCCATCGCCAGCCAACGCCAGGGCCTACGCAAGTTTGGAGGCCATCACCGTTGGTCAAACAGGTTGCGATGTCAGCTCATACATCGCGCGCCCGACAACACTTGCAAGGGCATCATCAGAAACATCGATATGGAGTTTGGTCACGGAGAGCTCAGAAGACTGATTATTCAGCCAAGGAATCCCAATGTTCTCGAAGTGAGGCGAATCAAGAATTCCACCACGGTCGTTATTCTTTTCGAAGGACCTAAAGTCCCGAATTACATCATTTGTGGTCCCAGCATGATCAGGTGCACACTTTACCGAAGGCAGACGGACGTCTGCTATGCCTGTGGTCGACCCGGCCACAGAGCCGACGTGTGCCCCACTCCGGAGAATGCGATCTGCCGGGGTTGCGGAATCGGCTCCCCTGGCGACCAGCACGTTTGCTCGCCAAAGTGCGCCGTGCGCCTTCTGTGGAGGGCCTCATCCCACGGCCGACAGAAGCTGTAGGCAGAGATTCGAAGTGCCTTATATCGTCAGACAGAGAAGAAGGGAGCGACGCGACTTCGAGAAGAACTTTCCTCCGAAAGGTGGGCCGTCCGAACCGGCAGACAAGTCCAGGTCTAGAAGCACATCCCGAGGCACCAATGGAGGTGCGGCCAGGGGCTGTCCCGGTCCAAAAGCCGTTCTCGGTCCAGGAGCCGTTCCCGGTCCAGGGGCCCGGCAGTTCGTATCCAGAAGCCTGCTGCCACGGAGACCGAGCGGGCCGACCGCGTCAAGGGATCCTCGAAAAAGGTAACGGGGGGCACGCCGCCAGAGCAAAACAATGATAGAATAATTCAGTTGGAAAGAGAGAACGCCGCACTAAAAGCGGCAATCGAACAACTTCGGGCAGAGATGGCTGAACTTAGGAAGGCTAATAACGCTAAGAGCGAGGTTCCTCAACCTCCTCAAGTCACTAGCGTGGAAACACCCATGGAAGTCCCTATGGAGGCGCCGTGTCCTGTTCGTCCAGCCAAAAAGAGGGCTTTGACGAGGCTCGCGCATGACGAGGGGCTAGACAGTTTTACGACGGAGATCAGAGATATGTTCAAATCGCTTAGCGACACAGTAGCAATGGTTAATGTTAAGGTCGATAGCTTGGCTGACAAGTTCAACGCTCTGGACGCTAAGGTCACTGCGTTGGACGTTAACTTCTGTACACTGGACGCTAAGATCAACGCGCTCGAAACCAAGTGCGCGTCTTTCGAGCCTAGCCATGGCGGGTCAGCCTAAAGAGTTCAGGATTTGTCAGTGGAACTGCTGGGGGTTCCACCGCAAGAGGGCGGTCCTTCAGCAGTTCATTCGTTCTCACTCTGAGAAGCCACACGTCATTTTGCTTCAGGAGACGCTTTCGGATTCGGTTGTTCTACCGGGTTACAAATCGCACGCTGTTTATGGAGACGGACGGAGAGGCATTTGCACGCTCGTCTCTAAGGGATGCACTTTCGTCACGCATGATCTTTCTATGGACACCAGTAAGGTGGAACACTCGCTCGTCGAAATTATTCCGGGGGGTCAGTTAAAGTGTAGCGTTTTCATCCTTCACATTTATAGTTCGCCAAGGGACTCGAGACAGAGGTTCGCGACGCTCTTGAGTAGGGCTGCCGGCAGGGCCGGTGTTTCCCCGCTTGTGGTCGCTGGTGACTTCAACGCTCCTCATCAAGCGTGGGGTTATCTGCGGTCCTCCCGTAAAGGCGACGACTTGTGGCAAGTAACGGCTAACCTGAACCTCACCCTCGCCACGGACCCAGCCTTCCCAACCAGGATGGGTAATTCTTGCGCGAGGGACACCACGCCAGATCTTACCTTTGTTAAAAATGTTGAATCTGCTGCTTGGCACAACTTGCACGTGGATCTGGGGAGCGATCATAATATCCTAGCTACTCACATCATCGTAAAGGGTAAACCCCTAAAAGGATTTGTTGTCACGGATTGGGATCACTTCTGGAATATTAGAAAAGAACGGGCACAAGCTCAAGACTCACCCCCCAGCCTGGAACAATGGGCCGCACAGCTCAAGCGAGACGTGAATGAGGCGACAAAAAAGGTCTACACGGATTTGAAAACTGACAGGATGGACAGCCGCCTCGCGCACCTCCTAGAGGCCAAGAAATCGTTACTCAATAGGTGGAAGGCGCAGAGGCTTAATCGTCGGCTCCGCAAGAAGCTTGCAGAACTTAACCGTTCCATCGAGGACCACTGCCAGACCCTCGCCAGAGAGCAGTGGGATGAGGTGTGCAATTCTGTCGATGGACAAATGCGAATAGGTGGCAAGTGGAATTTGCTTAAACATCTTTTGAACGACTCGAATTCCAAGACCAATCGCCGGCAAGCCATTGCTAAAATTCTCCATGCGGCCAGACAGTCTGAATCTGAAGACGCCATACTGGGCGGATTGGCTCGCAGATACCTACCTGTTGGCTCCTCGAGCTGTTCTGACTATCCGTCCTACACAGGGGTCCCTTGCCCTGAGCTCGGTGAGCCCTTTAACGCCAATGAGGTCTGGGAGGTTCTTCAAAACCTTAATGGAAGATCGGCTCCAGGGCCGGATGGCATCTCTAACAGAGCCCTCAGGAATCTGGAAGACGAATCCATCAAGTTCCTTACTGATGAAATAAATCGGATATGGAAGCAGGGTTCTGTTCCAGACTCCTGGAAAATGGCCTCGGTCGTCTTAATCCCCAAACCGGGGCGCCCTCTGGGTCTAGCCAGTCTTAGGCCTATATCCCTCACGTCCTGCGTCGGCAAGGTGGCGGAACACGTCATTCACAACCGCATCTCTAAGTACATTGAGAAGAAGGGTCTTTTCCCCTACAACATAGTTGGGTTTCGTCCGTCCTTGTCGACGCAGGACACGATGAAGCTGATCAAACATCAGATCATAGACGTGAACACGAGAGATGTTAGGGGCATCCTAGGTCTTGATTTGGAAAAGGCATTTGATAACATCTCTCACGCGCACATCCTAAACTCCATTTCAGAGCTTGGGCTGGGAGAAACTTTTCACAGATACGTCAGCTCCTTTCTCGAATCCAGGAAGGCCACGCTCAATATCGGGGACCTCAAGTCCGCTCCCTTCGCGCTGGGCCCCAAAGGCACGCCGCAAGGGGCGGTGATATCACCGCTCCTCTTTAACATTGCCATGTGCAAGTTGTCCAAACTACTATGTCAAGTCAAGGGCATCAGCCACACGCTTTACGCTGATGACATTACCATCTGGTGTCCCGGAGGCAGCGAAGGAGAGGTCGAGACTGCCCTCCAAGAAGCAATTGATCAGACGGAGCTCTTTCTCGCCGGCACAGGGCTGAGATGCTCTTCGAATAAATCGGAACTGCTTTTATACAGGCCCAACAGAAAGGGAGCTAAGCCGAAGGACTGGAAGCCTTTATCAGAGGTGGACATAGTACTTCACACTAGCAGTGGCGCCCCCATTCCCAGGGTGGATGCTATTAGAGTGCTGGGCATGGTAATTGAGTCCAACGGGTACAATGGGCGGACCATTGCCAAGATTTCCACCAAGACCGAGAACATGATCAGGTTGATTAATAGGGTTTCGAACAGAAGGGAGGGACTCAGAGAGGACAATCTCTTGAGGCTCTTTCACGCATTCCTGATGAGTGATATTACGTATGTTGCTGCCATGCACGCATGGTACGGATTTGAAAAGAAGAAGCTGGAAACGTTGATCAGGAAGAGCATAAAGAGGGTGCTGGGCATCCCCGAGCGGACCAGCACTGAACGGCTCACGCAGCTGGGTGTCCACAACACCCTAGAGGAGATCATTGAAGCCCAACAAACTGCACAGCTGGTGCGTCTGTCATCTACGCCGGCTGGTAGGCAGATTCTGTCCGTCCTAGGTATTAGTCCTGCGCTTGTAGAGGAGCGCCGTCTTCAGCTTCCGGATGAACAGCATACTGCCATTCATGTTTCTCCCTTCCCACGGAACGTCCATCCACAGCACAACGTAGGCAGGCGCAGGGCGAGAGCCATCACGCTTCTTAAGAACATCAGGAACGATTCTAGTTCAGTGTGTTTTGTCGACGCCGCTCAGTACGGTCACTCGGCTAGGTTTCTGTTGTCTCCCTCAATCACATAGGTTCTACTATAAATGCTGCATCGCTTAGGGACTCTACTCCCTCGAGAGCCGAGCAGGTGGCAATAGCCCTTGCCCTTTTGGATGACAGTAGGTCGCAAATCTTCACCGACTCCAGGTCGACGGTCAGGGCTTTTGCCTCGGGTTCAATCTCTGCCGAAACATTCAAAATACTTGAAAATAGGACACTTTCCCCACATACCATTACTTGGTTTCCTGCACATCTCGAACCCCGACTGGACTCCCTCGCAATCCTCAACGACACTGCTCACTCCCGGGAGCGCGCACTAACCCTCCGCGCTGGGGTGGACGTAGGTCCGCAGGTTGACTGGGGGGTGTTTAGGAACGCTTTACTTACTTTCAATGAAGTCACTAAACACTACCAGTTGAGTAGGCGGTCTTTTCCTCCTCCACACCGCAAGTTGTCTAGACCTCAGGCCATCACGTTTAGAATGCTACATACTAGGTCTTATCCTAGTCTATCTTTCCTCAGCATCGTCTCTTCAGAGGCTTTCGAGTCTAGCTGCCCTGACTGCGGGGAGATCAGTAACGTTGAACATATCCTCTGGCGGTGCCCCTCGTTACGGGGCCTAAGTCGGCTCACGGAACAGGATTGGGACTCTGCCTTACGAAGTTCAGAGTTTTTGCCACAACTACGGGCTGTCCAGAGAGCCCATGATGCGGCGGTGAGGCTAGGTCTCCCCGTCCCCACGTGGGAGCGGCCCGCGGCGTTGCTCTAAGAGTAGCGTTTCTCAGGACCCAATAAAGTTCTATGTCTGTCTGTCTGTTGATGGTTTTGTTGCGATAGCAATTATATGGACAGTCTCGGCTGATTTCTGCCGTTGCCGACATTCACCATATATATATATATATATATATATATATATATATATATATATATATATATATATATATATATATATATATATATATATATATATATATATATATACCAGCACCGCCACCACTCTGAAAGTCCGCAGCACAGTCGTGGTCTCGACGCCTTTTATTCAGCAGAGCCGCCTGACCAACGCTCAGAACGAAGATGACGCTCACAGTGATGATGATTACATACAGGTGAAGAGAATGAAGGAAGCATGTTGTGAATATTGTGCTCACAATATATATATATATATATATATATATATATATATATATATATATATATATATATATATATATATATATATATATATATATATATATAAAGCCACAAAGAAAAATAATTAAGAAACACATCGCGCAATACCAGTTTTGGTGTATATCAAGCTAGCGAAACGGCCGCGAATGCACCATGAGCATGGCATGTAAATCATGACATACATGACGTGCATGTCATGGTTTTCATGTTACCACGTGTTATTCATGCTCTTCATACAGTCACATCGCGCAATACCAATTTTGGTGCATATCAACCTAGCGAAACGCGTCCACGAGTGCGCCATGAGCATGGCATGTAAATCATGTCGTACATGTCATGCATGTCATGACATACATGACATGCATGTTATGGTTTTCATCTTACCAACTATTATTCAGTCACTTCACGTAATACCAATTTTGGTGTATATTAATCTACTGGAACGGCCGCTAGCGCACCATGAGCGTGGCATGTAAAGCAGGTCGTACATGACTTGCATGTCATGATTTTCATGTTGCCACCTCTCACTTACGTTCATCACAGGGTCGTGTCGCGTAATACCAATTTTGGTGTATATCATGCAAGCGAAACGGCCGCGAATGCATGATGAGCGTGGCATGTAAATCATGACATACATGTCATGGATGTCATGGTTTTCATGCTACCACCTATTATTAATGTTCTTCATACATTCACATCGCACAATACCAATTTTGGTGTATATTAATCTAGCGAAACGACCGCTAGTGCGCCATAAGCGTGGCATGTAAATCATGTCGTGCATGACATGCATATCAAGATTTTCATGTTACCACGTGTGAGTCATGTTCGTCATACACAAATGTCTCGTCATGCCAGTTTTCGTATATATCCCTTCATTTGAACGGCCGCGAGCGCCCCAAGGCCACGTCATGCAAATCATGCTGCACATGACATGCGCGTCATGATTTGCATGGTAGGACCTGCCATTATGTTCGTCATGAATACTTGTCAGGCCGTACCAGTTTTGGTGTATATGAAATTAACGGAACAGCCGCAAGAGCCTAAGGCCGTGGAATGTAAATCATGCTGTTCATGACATGCGTGTCATGATTTTCATGATATGACCTGTCATTGATGTTCGTAATAAGGCCATGTTATGACACACCAATTTTGGTATACATTGGATTAACGAAACGGCCAGGAGAGCACAAAGTCGTAGGCGGCTAGATAGATAGATAGATGGATGATAGATAGATAGATAGATAGATAGATAGATAGATAGATAGATAGATAGATAGATAGATACGCTCAAAGTCGCAGAAGTTCACTAAGAAGTGCTTCGCATTTAAAAACTTTCCGACGCGCGAAATCGAACGGGCGACCTCTCGCTTTCCAGCGAGCGGCGTCAGACGGTTACGCCACCAAGAGTACCGTCTTTCAGCCTGCTAACGGCGAGGTATTTATATACACCATTTCCTTCAGCATGCTTTCTTATTCGCCACATAGATGGCGCGATGTGCGCGCGTTGCGCGCTTTAAAGGGACACTAAAGAGAAACAATGAATTGGTTTAGATTGATAAAGTGTTCTCGGAGAACTATTGTGTAGTTTATTTCACAACCACCGGTTCATTATTAGAGGAGAAAACCAAGTTCAAAGTTTCATTTTTAAATTTCGCGCCGAACTTTGTAATTCGTGACGTAAAAAATTTCAAAGAGCATTTAACGTATTTTGGCGCCACTGGCTCGACGAAATTTCCACAAACTCGTTATGTCAAGTCTCTGGCTCCCTCAGAGGACAATGTACTTCGATTTAACCGATTAGAAATTACGTAAGCCTAAGCAGGCGCCGTCAAATATATGTGACGTCACGGCAAATGGTGCGGGAATTCCAAGGTGGCGTCGCCACCTGTATTTTCTTTCTGCGTGTTTTCTCGCGTATTAAGCGTCTTCTCGCAGCAAGCATGGTGTTTTTGGTACTTTACTAATGCGAGAAAAATCGTTTTGCTCTTTAGCGTCCCTTTAAAGATCGTCGCCCCGCTCCTGCGAACACCGTTGCTCTTCGCCCTAGGGCGTGGTGGCGTGGTCGCCTTCGTGCGCTTATCTCGAGGAAAGAAGGGGGCGGCCGGGGAGGGGTGGAGCGGGTGGATGTATGTCCTGTGCTTTCCCCGCGATGTCGGCGCTGAAGCCACAGAGCGTACGAAGGTCACTTCGCCGCGGCCGCGTTTGCGAAGGGAGCGCGCTGTTCAAACAGAAATAAGTAACAACTGTGACAGCTCGCGCTCGTCCTGTGTGTACCTGTTCGTTCGTTTCGTGCGTCCTGCTTTATGTTTGAGCAGTGCGCTTCAAGTGTCGATCTGTGACGCATGATAGTTCGCGCTCGTCTTGTGTGCGTGCTTTTCGTGCGTCCTTTGGGCTCGAGTGACGCGCTGGCAATTTCGAGCTGCTTTCCGTTCTTCGCGTTACATTCCAATTTATTGCTATCGCATTCATTGCTTCGCCGTTGCGCCGAAACTGTGACATTTTTTTTTGGTATTCGTTCAAAAGGATGGTCTCAACAAAAGAGTAGTAGAATTTTTAAAGTCTATAAGACAACATTCACGGACTGGATGTTACTGTTGAATTATGAAATAATGGTTTTTTGATGTAGAGGTAGCTGCTGCAGCGGAACATGTGTGCCGGTCATAAAATCCACGAACTAAAAAATATTTCTTAGCTATCGTCCGGGACAGTCAATGGTCGTAAATATGGCATAGCATTTTCATGACTGAGAGCAGCCTTAACTAATTCATGCCCGGAAAATATTAATGAAAGGTTCTGCCAACAAATTATCAGGCATAAAAATGCAGGATGCGAAAAACGTGTGCTGTATAGAGTAGCCTACAAACTGATTAGTTTTGTAAGCGATAACTTTCAGAAAAAAAAGGCAACGAAAAATAACAACAGAAAAAGGATCGTGTCGACACCACATACGCACCAGATTGCACATAACTTAAAAACGTAGGTAACAGGTATGATCTAGATGTACTTTTTTAGGCATTCAGCAAGCTCGGTATGGATGTGCCGGATTGGACCGCAAGGTTTCGGCAGCAGTTTTAGCTAATGTCAATAGGTCCGCGGTAAAGCATGCAACAAAGTTTGTTAAACGCAAATTATTCATTTTATATTATTCACCGCAATCGTGTGGAGTAGTATGCGTGGGCCAGACGGGTCGTTGTGTGAACACCGGGTTGTTAGAACATGAAAGGTGATTAGGGCAAATATTCATTCCACCATAAAGGACATTGTACTCAGTGTGGATGCTCCCTACTGTTCAATGGCACCACCGCGCTTTTACAGCAGAGCATGTTATGGCTGATGTTAGCTGTTTCTCGTAGATAGAAAATTATCATCATTATGAACCGGCACGCATAATCTTCGTCCTTTTCTTGATCGCCTTCCTCTTAGACTCTGTTTCCCTACCAAAGACGTGGGCCAATTTGTTCGGCGAGGGAAGCAATAGCATGATGGGCGAGAGGAAAAGTACAGAGAGAGAGAAAGAAAGGAGAGACCAAGAGAGAGTGAAATAAAGAAAATAAAGAAATAGAAAGAAAGTGACAGAGAGAATTTTTTGGCAAAAAAAACTAGCAGAAGCGAGATTCGAACTTGCGTACCCACGGTCCAAATGCAAGCGTCCTAACTATTCGGCTATCCAGGCTTTTCTTAAATTGAACCTTCGAATACATCATCATAAAGGAAAGGGAGTAAAACACGTCAGCCTACTTTAGTTTACATGAAACATTAAAATTCTTTCAGTTTAGACAATTCATCGAAAAGATCAAGCCAGACAGGCGGTTCTGTTTGGGATGTAAAAAAAAATATGGGCAGGGGCGATGCATGTAAGGAAGGGTGTTTCAGCTCCACTAACGTGAATCTGTGGAGGGGCGAAGTATGCAGTATGCGCCGGTGCTTCCCACAGCAAAATTACTGCTAATGGGAAAAGAGACAGAAGAGAGTTTAGACACAAAGACCCGCAGTCCGCTTTTAGTTAACGTGCACGCTGCGAATATTTATTGTTCAACTACGCACAAGACAAATCTCCCACCGGCACTACATTGCAGGCCAAGATTTAGTGCTTATATATACGGGATGGCGGGTGAATGGTTCTGCAGCGCGAGCAGTCTTTTGTTTTCAATCAAGAAACTCGCTAGCAGACGCTGCCTGCGTCGGCGTTGTCTTTTGCGGGCGAGGGCGCGTTCTCGTGTCTTGCGAGCTGGTAGTTCAGCGTTTATCGCAGAAAGGGCGTTTCCATAGTCAACGCACGCCGTTCGCTATCTCTCCCGCCACACGGTGAGCACTGAGGCGCTGGTCCCCTCTCTTGCGCTCAAGCTAATGGAGCAGACGACGATGCACGATGCACGTCGAGACCCTAAAGTGCTTCACCCCTAAAGCTTCGCGTATGTAGGTGACACTTTCTCTAAAGTTCTGTCTTGATGACTTCGTTTTAACGTCAGCGTGGCTCACTGACAAACGCATATTCCTCGAACTGTGGAGGCTCAGAAGCACGATCATATCATACGTTATACCGTGTTCACCTTGCACTGGTATCTAATGCCAATAGGTGTTATGGGTAAGTTCTTTATAAAAGTCATTTGAAAGACATCCCAAAAGAATACAGCATCCCAACATTCAATAAATGCATGCTCAGTGGTTTGCGGCTTATTGCATAACAGAGGGTGTGTTGTCCATGGCACAACTAGGCCTTTTTCAGCAAGCCACGTTTTCACTGGAACGAGAGAAAAATACAGAAAGACCGAATAATAACTAGAAAGAAAAGGAGATAAAAAGCAGCACACAAAAAAGAAGATAGAAAAAAGATAGAAAGATAGAAGTCGCGCGAAGCTTGGCACTGCGAAGCGTGGGCCCGTTGCCGCTCGTATTCCCCGTAGAGCGACACGTCTAACTTCGAGATGCGCGGTTTCCTCCCCGGCAGACGCAACCATTCTGTGCAATACAGAGTGGAGATTGCGCGTGCTGTCTCCGTCGGTGGGCATGGCTTAGCTATTGCTCATGCGTGGCTTGGCCAGGTGGTGCAGTATCTGGTCGCTAGACGACGCGATGCTGGCGTCCTCCTCCTTTCTTTCTTTTTTTTTCTCTGTCTCTACTTTTTCTCTCTCTTTCGTTGACGTTCTCTCTGTCTATCTTTCTTTTTCTTTGTGCATTTCTTTATTTCTATTTCCCTCTTGCTCATTCTTTCTGTGCTACGCTTTACTCTCTCCCCTCCTCCTCACGCTTACTTCCTTTTCCCACCGCTTTGCTACACTACACTATACAAGGTTATGCTATGCTATGCTAGCATGCCTGGATAGCCGAGTGGTGAGGACGCTCGCGTTCGGATCAAGGGTACGCGCGTTCGAATCCCTCCTCGTGAAGAATTTGCTTCGGCAAGAATTTTTCTTTCTTTATATAATTCTTGCCGTCGCTAGGTTTGTTTCTCTCTGTTTTTCGCTCTCTCTGTACTCGTTCTCAGGGCGATTACAGGGCACGCCGTAGCGGTGAGTAGTGGGACCTGCCCAAACTCTGTGACGCATACCCGCCCATGATGATGATAGTCTTCGGTCACGGTCACACGCTATACGCCGAGCTAGAACAGGTAAAAAAAAAAGAGAGAAAGCATAGGCATGTATAGTACAGCATAGCACGTATAGTTTGCCGTGTGGCGTAGAGAAACTATGATATTCATGAACAGGCACGCACCCTCTTCGTTATCTTCGTTCTCTTTTTGCTCTTGTGCATGTAGTCCACCAGCCACCAGCTGTGCAGTGACCCCGCCTTGCGCGACATTGTGGGAGCTGCGCTATTTTTTTTTCAACATGGAAACCAACTAACTCGGGAAACTGGAGTATCATTTCACATTAACGAAAGAAGGGAGGGTTGCATTAGGCAATTATCATTGTCGCTGTATAATTGGTGTCACTTGTCCCGTTAATGGGGACGGCAATCGCCGGGCGGATTCTAAGGGCTGGCGTCACGGCCCTGCGAAAACGCACCACGAAAGCGCGGACAATTTAGAGTTGGTCCTTTGGTGCGCCAGCGAACGCCGGTTGTGGTCCAAAGACCGAGTCAGAGCCGAGAGTCGATAACAGAAACGAAAACGAAATATATTCTCAGTTAAGGCAACACAGATAATACAAACACATGCACACTCGGCTGGTACCAGTTACAACTTCACAATATAATTCAGATGGTGTTTGCACAACGGGAGCTAAACAAACAGATCACACGCTACGAATGCAATCGCATGCATTACAACTATTCAACGACAGTTAAAGTCCTGAATAGATAATGGCGTATCCAGTCCACAATACTTGGACGGTAATCGAATGCTTCTCTTCAAGGAAACACTCACGCCAGCTCCAGCGTTGATCGTCGTAGCTCAACCGTCGTCGTGACTTGTCACGGCTCACACGGTGTCGTCATCGGATTCTTCATATCCACGATCGACTGACCGCACCCCATCATAAACACGTCTTCTTTGGCTAACGGAGCCACACTTCGCATAACTTCACCATCACCGGGCCGACTGAATCGCTCACTCCTTCGCTGACTGTCTCGACTCCTGTCTGCCCTACCCTCGTCGTTTGCACGCTTTTATCCCTTCTTCCCCGGTTTCTAGAAGCGTCGGGACGTTTCTTCGGCGTGCAATACAGCCAAGGCAACAGAAAGGGCGAGAGCTTTCTCGCATGTTCGAATCGCGACGGCATCGCTCGCGGATGCGTCACCCTTTCCTTCTAGAAAGATCCAGGCTTTGCCGGGCGTTCGATCGCGTTGTCTGCGCCTGGCTCGATTGGGTGAGGAGAATGCGGCGCGCCGCGTCTTTTGATGCTTGTTTTTTCGTCTTTTGCGCTTCTTGGGCGAGCGGTTCGCGCCGTTCTGTCGTACAGCTGCTTGAAAGCGGCCGCGCGCGCGCTTTATAACACGCTAATTTGTGACTTACTGTCCGTTGTCTACAGCTTACTGTCCGTTGTCTACAACTGCTTACTGTCTGTTGTCTACAAGCTATTCACAAAAGTAATTGCTAACAGAATTAATAGGACATTAGAGTTTAATCAACCAAGGGACCAGGCAGGATTTCGTACAGGCTTCTCAACAATAGACCATATTCATACTATCAATCAGGTGATAGAGAAATGCGCGGAATACAACCAACCCCTATACATAGCCTTCATAGATTACGAGAAGGCATTTGATTCGGTGGAGACATCAGCAGTCATGCAAGCACTGCGGAATCAGGGCATCGACGAAGCCTATATAAACATAATGGAAGACATCTACAGCGCATCCACAGCCACTATAGTCCTTCATAAAGAAAGCGACAGAATCCCAATAAAGAAGGGCGTACGACAGGGAGACACGATCTCTCCAATGCTATTCACCGCGTGTTTACAGGAGGTTTTCAGGGCCCTAGATTGGGAAGAATTAGGGATAAGAGTTAATGGAGAGTATCTCAGTAACCTGCGATTCGCTGATGACATTGCATTGATGAGTAACGCGGGAGACGGATTACAGCTCATGATTACTGAACTGGATACGGAAAGTAGAACAGTAGGTCTGAAAATTAATATGCATAAAACTAAAGTAATGTGGAACAATCTTGGCAGAGAACAGCGCTTTGCGATAGGTGGCGAGACGCTGGAAGTTGTAAAGGAGTACGTCTACTTAGGACAGGTAGTAACCGCGGAGCCGAACCATGAGAGTGAAATAACTAGGAGAATAAGGATGGGATGGGGCTCATTCGGCAAGCACTATCAAATCATGAATGGTAGTCTACCACTATCTCTCAAGAGGAAGGTATATAACAGCTGCATCTTACCGGTACTTACCTACGGAGCAGAAACCTGGAGACTTACAAAGAGGGTTCAACTTAAATTGAGGACGACGCAGCGAGCGATGGAAAGGAAAATGATAGGTGTAACCTTAAGAGACAGGAAGAGAGCAGAGTGGGTCAGGGAACAAACGGGGGTTAAGGATATCATAGTTGAAATTAAGAAGAAGAAATGGATATGGGCCGGCCACGTAGCACGTCGGCAGGATAACCGGTGGTCATTAAGGGTAACTGACTGGATTCCAAGAGATGGCAAACGCGTGAGGGGGAGACAAAAAATTAGGTGGGTAGATGAGATTAAGAAGTTTGCAGGTGTAACGTGGCAGCAGAAAGCACAGGACCGAGTTGATTGGCGGAACATGGGAGAGGCCTTTGCCCTGCAGTGGGCGTAGACAGGCTGATGATGATGATGATGATGAATTTGTGACAATTGGGAAGTCACCTTCCTGGAAGGACGCTGCTCTGAAATTCATTAATTTCATTTGAACTTGTAGTGTTTTCAAATGGCACGCACTCCTCCAATTTATGTGTTTACACTTCCGCTATGAGCACATGTAAGTCACTAGCAATACACCTTATCTGGCTGCTACCCTCGTCTTTATATTTTTCAAGTGTCGAAGCTACACATGTGTTGTCCTATCGCTTCAGCATGGAAGAAGTATATTCTTTTATATATAGGAACGCATTTGACTGCTGGTTTATTTTGGTGACGCTCGGCGGTGCGTTGCTGCATATATATATATATATATAATATATATATATATATATATATATATATATATAATATATATATATATATATATATATATATATATATAAGGAACGAGAGGGAGTACGACGGACGTTGATTTTTTACGGTATATATACTGACGTTTCGGCTGGTGGATCAGCCTTTGTGAAAGCAACTTAGATAGGCCGGTCTACCAGCCGAAACATCAGCACATGTAGCGTAAAAAATCTACGTGCGTCGTACTCTCTCTTGTTCCTTATTCTACCAGGGCCAGCGTGACTTGCTTGCTGCAACTATATATATATATATATATATATATATATATATATATATATATATATATATATATATATATATTATATATATATATATATACATATATTATATATATATATATATATATATATATATATATATATATATCTATATATATATATATATACATATATATATATATATATATATAATATATATATATATATATGTATATATATATATATATATACATATATATATATATATATATATATATATATTGCCACGCCCGCTTCTTCTTTTATTTTGATGCGTTCGAGTTTGACCAGCAAGGACGGTTATCAACGCTCGACGCTGGCCGTGAAGCAGTGTTCGAGAAGCTTCACGATTTTAGTAGATCGTTTTGTTAAGATTGCGCGCCGCACGCGAATGTTCCAGCTTTGTCGAGAGATAACGCCGCCACCAGCGATATTGCTGTTTTCCTTGTTAAGGTACCTTGCCAGCTCCTCTGCGCATGTTCTTGATGCTTATCATTTGTGTATAAATAATTTGCATATGCCTAATAAACCACAGTTGAGAGTCAGCGCTTGTTCTGTGTAACCCTTTCTTCGTCCCGTCCGTCTGCGCGCTGTTTTTTGCCCATTATGGAAAGTTCCATAGCGCCTGTATAAAAGCCGACGCGCTTGACCGCTTGTCAGTTGATCGACGGACGACGCCCTGTTCGCCGCTATCATTGTACAGCGTGTATTGCTGTAGTTCTAGTTCTCATTTTCCGGCCACAAGTTCGGCCAAATAAACAGTTTCATCCTGCAAACGCCGACTGCTGTCTTCGTCGACGTCACGACCACGTGACATCTACGACTTTTCAACGGGTTATGGATACAGTACTGGCCGGCTTGAAGTGGCAGACGTGCCTCGTGTACTTGGACGACGTCGTTGTCTTTTCCTCAAACTTCGACGAACACCTTCGGCGCCTTGAAGTTCTACTTCAAGCAATCAAGACCTCCGGACTCACCTTGAAGCCTGAAAAGTGCCGCTTCGCGTACGAGGAGCTCTTGTTCTTGGGTCACGTGATCAGCAAGGATGGTGTTCGACCGGACCCGCGGAAAACAGCTTTCATCGCTGACTTCCCGACGCCCACCGACAAGAAGGCCGTACGCCGTTTTCTCGGCTTGTGCGCCTATTATAGACGTTTCTTCAAGGAATTTTCACGGATCGCCGAGCCACTGACGCAACTGACGAAGGCCGACGTTGAATTCAAGTGGGAAACGTTGCAAGTTCAAGCATTTCAAGAACTGAAACGACGCCTGCAGACGCCTCCCATACTTGCGCATTTCGACGAATACACCGATACGGAAATCCACACTGACGGAAGCAGCCTAGGACTCGGCGCCGTCCTTGTGCAAAAGACCGACGGATTCGAAAGGGTCATCTGTTATGCTAGCCGGTCGCTATCAAAGGCAGAAATCAACTACTCCACAACAGAAAAGGAGTGCCTGGCCATCATCTGGGCTACATCGAAGTTTCGCCCCTACCTCTACGGCCGGCCCTTCAAAGTCGTGAGCGACCACCACGCCTTGTGTTGGCTAGCTAACTTGAAGGACCCTTCAGGTCGCCTCGCACGGTGGAGCCTACGACTTCAAGAATTTGACATAACCGTCGTTTACAAGTCCGGAAGAAAACACTCCGACGCTGACTGCCTGTCCCGCGCCCCCGTCGACCCACCGCCGCAGGACGACATGGAGGATGACTGCTTCTTGGGAACCATAAGTGCCGAAGACTTCGCCGAACGACAGCGAGCGGACCCAGAACTCGGGGACCTTGTGGAGTACCTCGAGGGCAGGACCACCGTTGTTCCCAAGGTATTCACGCGAGGACTGACGTCGTTTTTCTTGCGCAACGGTGTTCTCCTTAAGAAGAACTTCTCGCCGTTTCGAGCCGATACCCTTCTCGTAGTGCCCTCGACATTGCGACCAGAGGTCCTCCAGGCTCTGCATGACGACCCGACGTCTGGACACCTGGGTGTTTCTCGCACGCTCGCAAGAATACAGGAAAAGTACTACTGGCCGCGCCTTGTCGCCGACGTAACTCGCTACGTCAAGGCCTGCCGGGACTGTCAGCGACGCAAGACACCGCCGACTAGGCCAGCCGGACTTCTGCAGCCTATCGAGCCACCCCGACGGCCGTTCCAGCAAATTGGGATGGACTTACTGGGGCCGTTTCCGACGTCCAATACCGGAAACAAATGGATCGTCGTAGCTACCGACTACCTCACCCGCTACGCCGAGACAAGGGCCCTATCCAGAGGCAGTGCCGCCGAGGTAGCGAAGTTCTTCGTTGAGAACATCCTCCTGCGTCATGGCGCCCCAGAGTTCCTCATCACCGACAGAGGTACGGCGTTTACTGCTGACCTAACTCAGGCAATACTGAGGTACAGCCAAACAAGCCACCGCCGGACCACAGCGTACCACCCACAGACCAATGGCCTCACCGAGCGGCTAAACAAGACCATCGCCGATATGCTGGCCATGTATGTCGACGTCGAACACAAGACGTGGGATGCCATCCTTCCGTATGTGACCTTCGCATACAACACGGCCATGCAAGAAACGACGCAAATGACGCCGTACAAGCTGGTCTACGGAAGGAGCCCGGCAACGACGCTCGACGCAATACTACCAACCGCCACCGATGAAGACGATCTCGACGTTGCCGTCTATTTGCAACGCGCCGAAGAAGCTCGACAGCTCGCCCACCTGCGCATCAAGAACCAGCAGAGGGTCGACAGCCGTCACTATAATCTTCGACGACGCCACATGGAGTACCAACCCGGTGACCGTGTGTGGGTCTGGACGCCGATACGTCGACGTGGGCTCAGCGAAAAACTTCTTCGGCGATACTTCGGCCCATACAAGGTGCTTCGACGTCACGGCGCTCTTGACTACGAGGTCGTACCGGACGGCATTACGAACTCCCAGCGACGCCGCGCACGACCTGAAGTCTTCCATGTCGTGCGCCTTAAGCCGTTTTTTGCGGGTTAGCGAACCTGCGGACTGTACTTTTTCCTTTGTTATTATAATTTATTTGTGTATGCACTTGTTTTTTTTTCCTTTCCATGTTCTGTTGCAAGCATCGGGACGATGCTTCTTCAGAGGGGGGGCAATGCCACGCCCGCTTCTTCTTTTATTTTGATGCGTTCGAGTTTGACCAGCAAGGACGGTTATCAACGCTCGACGCTGGCCGTGAAGCAGTGTTCGAGAAGCTTCACGATTTTAGTAGATCGTTTTGTTAAGATTGCGCGCCGCACGCGAATGTTCCAGCTTTGTCGAGAGATAACGCCGCCACCCGCGATATTGCTGGAAAGTTGCATAGCGCCTGTATAAAAGCCGACGCGCTTGACCGCTTGTCAGTTGATCGACGGACGACGCCCTGTTCGCCGCTATCATTGTACAGCGTGTATTGCTGTAGTTCTAGTTCTCATTTTCCGGCCACAAGTTCGGCCAAATAAACAGTTTCATCCTGCAAACGCCGACTGCTGTCTTCGTCGACGTCACGACCACGTGACAATTTATATATATATATATATATATATATATATATATATATATATATATATCTACATGCGAGGATGAAGTTCAATGGATCCGGTGGGAAATGCAGTCGAGAAAGGAAGACAAAACGTACGAAACAAGCTTTACTAACGTTTCGGCTGGAGGGCCTGCCTTCGTCAGAGTGAATAGTTAGAGATGCCACGCAGGGCATATATACAAGGCGCTTGCGTCCATATCGCAAGACTAAGTGATTTGCACTTTTTTGGACAGGCGATATTACAAATCAAGATATATACGTGGTTATACACAATGCACGTGGCAATGTACAATAATAGTATGGCACATCTTAGATAGATAGAAACTTGTGTGCATTGAACAAAGTATACAAAACAGCAAAACAAAACTGCAAACTGCCCACAAACCAAAAGAGAACCGCGAAATTCGTACAGTAGTTTATATGGACATAAAGGCAGCAGGATAATCTCGGTCAAAAAGGGATGAAAATAATACAAATAAGTAAATTAGATACAAGAAGCGCGCAAAGCATGTACGTTCAAAATAATGAGTGACACAGGCCGCAGGCGTTGCGTACGCAATGATAGCCAAATAGTGAACCGCGCGCAAGCAACATACGTTGTCATAAAATAGTGATTAACAAAGCAAAATGCAAGCAAGTGCACCCGAGCTCTCGTTCATTCCGTCAGACAAAGTTTTGAATTTATGAATTAGGAATGATTCTCTAACCTCGCGTTCATGATGTGATTTAAAACCTGATTCAAGTATTGTGGCTCTGATATTACTAAAGGAATGGCCTGCGTCGGTGACATACCTCGAAACTGGTAAGTGAGGAAGGGCATGCACATGAGCTTTATGATTGTTAAAACGGTACCTAAAGGCAGTTTCAGTTTGACCTATATACTGTATATGTCAGATGGAGCATTCACGCAAATAAACCACACTCGCTGAGTCACAGTTGAAATCGCCCCTGATTTTTAACTTGAAGTTAGTCGCTGTGCTGGCTGCCAGGGTAGCCGTTGTCATGTGAGCGCACACTTTGCAACGGGGCTTTTTACAAGGATGGCAACCAACCATGTGGGTGTTGTCATTGCCTTTGGTTTTAGAGGAAGTTAACAAATCGCGCAAATTTTTGCCTCGTCTGTAGACAACACGGAGTGGTTCTGGAAAGGCTCTTGTAAGACGTTCGCTCTGCATAAGCATGTTGTGGTGTTTTCGAAGAATAACTGCGACTTTAGGGGCCGATGCACTATGGTTTAACACCAAGTTAATCTGTGAACGCGTCTTAGCATTTTCCTTCGTTCTGCTGAGTGCTGCTCGGTCTAATGCGTCGGCGCGCTTTACTGCGTCATCGATTAACTTCGGCAGATATTTCTGTTGAAGAAGTGCAGTGCGTAATCGGTTACAATTAGCATCAAAATCAGACTGTTCTGAGCATATTCGCTTAAAGCGTAAGGCCTGGCTATAAGGTATGCTCGATTTGCAATGCCTTTTGTGGCTGCTTTCAAAATGTAAGTACCTGTGTCTGTCGGTGGGCTTGCGGTACAGTTTCGTGGTTAATTTCATACTATTCAGACATACTGTCACGTCGACAAAGTTAATAGTGATTGGTGAATATGTGTGCGAAAATGATATGGAGGGGTGAACATTGTTAAAGTCCGAAATGAAAGACAAAATTCCGCCTCTCCATGTGACCAAATTATGAATATGTCGTCAATGAATCTCTTATAGCAAAAAGGCTTCAACGAACGACCCGACAAGAAATTATTCTCAAGGATTCCCATGAAGATATTCGCATAATTTGGCCCTATTTTTGTACCCATTGACGTACCGCTTACCTGAACGTAATGCACTTCGTTAAATTCAAAGTTGTTGTACCGTAGTATCATTTCCAGCAGGATAGCTATAGTGGAGCTATCAATAGAATTATCAAGAGCGTAGTGATCATAAGCCTCATCCACGGCCCTTATACCGTCCAAGTGAGGTATGTTTGTGTAAAGAGATGCAACATCGAGAGTGACAAGGAGAGAGTTGTTGGGTGCAGTAAGGTTGTTAATATCTGACAGGAAGTGGTCAGTATCACGTAAAAATGATGGAAACGTGGGTGGTATCCGGCTGATCAGGCCATCTACGTAACGTGATAGGTTTTCTGTTACTGTACCTATGCCGGAAACAATTGGGCGACCAGGGTTATTTTGTTTATGAATCTTTGGCAACAAGTAGAATCTACCTGCGACCGGATTTAGAGGGATCAAAGAAACAGCCCTTTCATTTAATTTTTTATCCTTTATCAGTGCCCTTATTGTGCTACCTATCATTGCTTTATAATCTTCAGTCGGATCGGCATCGAGCCGTTTGTAAAACGACCTATCATCCAGTTGGCGTCTAGCTTCAGCGATATATTTATTCGTGTCCATAACCGCAATGGCACCACCCTTGTCAGCAGGTTTGATTGTGATATCAGTGCGCCCACTTAGATTCGCTATAGCTTGCAGTTCTAGGTTCGATAAGTTTCCTTTGAAAGAACGTCGTTCGTTATAAGCCTGAATAATATCTCTCGTCACCGCTTTAATAAACATGTCAAGATGTTTGTCCCGTTGTGGCGCAGGTGTCCAGCGTTTAGCCGGAGGCAAAGCTGTTGGATCGTCGGCCGGAGCCGGCTGATCGAAGAAGTATTCGTGCAGCCTCATATTTCGTGCGAAGTTATCTAAATCTTTGTACAACTGAAATTCATTGTAATTACCGCTTGCAGGACAAAAGCTTAGGCCACGGGATAAAAGGCTTAGTTCTTCTTTAGATAAAGTAGCGCTTGAAATATTAATATTATCGGCTACAGGTGCATGTATTGGTTCCTGGACCGAAGATAGAGGCGTTGAGCTTTGAAGTGTTACAACGTCTCTGAGCAGCTTTTTACATTTACGTGAGTTAAGTTCGTCGCGTTTCCTTTGCTCATATGCACTAAGGGACAAGGATTCTTCAGGAGAAAGGACAAACTGATGGAGCAGTTGACGTTCCCTGTTCATTAAGGATTTCAGTGAAGACCGATAGTGGTTCAATACGATGCGTACTAGCTCAAGTGAGGCGTTCCTTAGCGTCTCAAGCCACTTCTTCGCGTTGCCCTTAGACAACTGTGACGTTGCCGGCTGCAGACAGAGACTTAAACCCCTAGGCGGAATGGACACCGCTAAATACGCTTCTAAAGTGGGCACATGTAGCTCATAACGTACACGTTTCTCGACAGACTTCCTAATTATTTGAAACTCCTTAGAACAATTAGAATTCAAATTATTCGATAACCAGCGCTGTAGTCAATTATTCGGTTTCTTTTTTATGCGGACGCCGATTTTTGGGAAGCATGAAAGTTACTTTCATTGCAACTCCAAGCAGAGGCGTGGCTGTGTGGTAGAATGCCTGCTTGCCACGCGGACGGCCTGGGTTCGATTCTCGCTCGGACCCAAATTTTTATCATTTATTTTATTTGCAGCTTTTTCGATTTTTCGGTCACGGACAAGATGATGATTTTTCGCTCACAACCAACGGTGCCGACGCCGACGCCGACGGCGGAATTTCTGCGATACGAGCTCTTTAGCGCTGTCGCGTTAAATTGCGTGGCACAACATGTGAATCACGCTAGGTGTGAAAGCACGTGAATTGCGCAACGAGTGGGTGTTTTAAAGGCCCACCCATTACAAAGCTGTCAGACATATTTAGCCAACATCACCAGCGAGAGCATTCACCAAGTGAGCGGCTGCGTAGGTTAATGTGCTGCCTTACGGACGCGTAGTGGGCCTTTCTGTGATTCGCCGAAGGAATAATTATGGCGCAGTGGGCATTTAACAACTGGACTTGCAGTATGAATTCTAGGATATCTTGAAACGGCCAATGTTACGCGTACAGTCGTTCGTTTCTTTACTGCATGGTTGAGGCATCCACTGAGAACCGAATCGAGGCTAGCGATTGAGGAGGCGATGCGCACGGGGCCCGATAACGCTATGGCCTTCTACTCTTGAAGGTGAAGGTCAAGCGTCGTTCAAGTTTTTGGTGTCTCTATTGATACTGCAACCACTTTTTGAAAACGACGGGTTTACGTCCTTACTCAGCGGATGTCTTAGAGCTGGTTCAGTTGAACTTTTTTCGTCAATGGTTGCATAAGGTGTAAAAAATGAAAAGGTAGTAAATAAGCTACAAAGCGACAACGAAGCGAGGAACATAGGCATCAAGATCTAGTGAGCAGCCGGAAGAAACGTTCTTATCCTGCTGATCGAAATCCTGCTAATGTTAAGCTGCTAATGGCTATCAAGGCTAATGCAAATCAGTACTCGCAGATAAGTTGTGTACTACAACTGCGTTTCCTAGTGCTGCATCCAGTGAATTATTCAGCACCGTTTGATTTGTTTTTGGAAGCTTTCAGGTATTTCCCTCGAGAGAAACAAATGAAGCACACGTTTGTAATTCCTCCTTCTGAAAATATATCCCTAGTTTGATGAATCGTGCTTAATACAAGTTTATGATACTCAACTGTAATGACGTACGGAGGTGTAAAACACGAAACTGAAAAAAAAATCGGCAGATCCCAGGCGTTGTGGGAATCGTTCTCATGCGAAGCAGTCAGCGAGTACTTCTATGCTGTACTTTATGGCTTTGAGCCAAGCGTTGGGAGGTGGATCAACGTGTTTTTGTAAGTGTAGTAGCTATGCGCACATCGTGGTTACCAGGCACGTCGACAACACTGGCGTGCTTACACCAACTTACGGTGCGACGTAACGTCAGCACTCACGTTAAAGTACATACGTCAGTATTATCGAAAATAAGTGCACTTTTATGGGACAATCATGTGAATATCAGACGTAACTGTCGTTAATGTATTCTACCGGGGTAGAGCAATGCTTCAATATAGCTTGCTGAATCATAGGAATACAAATGTAATGTTTATTAGACTGCTATAAAAGCGGAGCCAACACTGGAACCACATACGTTAATCTGATAGCACGCCTGCATACTAGGAGTACATATGTAGTGTTTATTGCTTTCTTCTAAAATTAGATAGCCAGCGCCATAAACACAATTGACGCTGTACCGCCATTACGCCTGCATAGGCTGTTTTTCCAAACCAGTTTACAGACCTGGCGTGGCTCTCTGCTAGAATACCTGATTGCCACGCAGAATGCTTGGGTTCGATTCCAGCTGGGATCCTAAATCTTCTTTCCATTCATCAGGGCAACGCTGCCGACGTCGGTTTTTCTTAACGCTCTCGCATTTAAATTACCAATGTCTGTTCTCGGCGTTCCTGGGTAGATATAAACTGTCGATCACATGTGGCGCATACATGTACACCGCGGCCCGTGTTAAACGAGTATGTGCCACACGTGTATGCAGGAAAGGGTTTGACGACGTACGCTGCAGAATTTTCACGTTATTCATGTCATGACCGGACAATCATATTCGTCAAATTGTCTTACCCTCCCATGCCAATTTTGGTCTACACCAAGTTCAGGAGGCGATCATGAGAGCACCCAGACGTAGGCGGCTAGATAGATAGATAGATACGTAGATAGAAACGCTCAAAGTGCTAAAGGTTCGCTAAGAAATGCTTCGCATTTAATAAACAATGCATTTAAGCTGTAGTTCAATATCTCTGACTCTTTTCACTTATGTCCAAGGCACTAAGGTACTGTCACAAACAGGACGTCATTATCATACTGCACTCTTCTGGCCGCATCAGCTGTGAGAGATGCACACGCATCCCTAATTTCTTTCTACAGCACCGCAATAATGCATCATGTTTATCCAGACGTCTCTAAGTGAATGCCATGATACCAGGAGCGACATAATATTAATAGCAACAACAACAACAATAACCAATCAATCAGTAATAATAATAATAATAATAATAATAATAATAATAATAATAATAATAATAATAATATAAAAATAATAATAATAATAATTACATAAGTAACTTTCAAGGGCTCGTTTTTCTTTGTTAGACAATATTAATGAGAACAGACAATAATGCCAAGGAAAGACATTATTGTCTGTTTCCTTAGCATTTCCTTGGAATTATTGTCTGTAGTTCTCATTATTATTGTGTTAACAAAGAAAAACGAGCCCTTAAGAGTCATCTTCTTTCCTTCATTCAGAGCGAGGGTCTCGTTCTGGCAGACTTGATGCTTTCAGGTAGTATGCGAGGGATATTGGTCAGCTGCCAGCTCGTAAAAAGCTCGCGTGCTACGTGACGCCAGAAGGCAGAAAAACAGTGTTCCACACTCGGCGCCATGGCTGCGATGGGCGCTTACTAACACTCCCAGGTTTACTAACACTCCAAGTGCACATATATACCCCATAAAATGGACGGGAGGATGACCGCCGCCGTAGCTCTGTGGTAGAGCATCGGACGCGTTATTCGAAGGTCGCAGGTTCGGTCCCTGCCCCCGGCAAGTTATCTTTTCTTCCACTTACTTTGTTCACATTTATGTCATAATTACTACAAATAATATTGCCTTGCTGTGCTGTAGTGTACATCGCTATGCTATGCTTTACCCTGTCCCCTACTTCTTTTCCTGGATTCCCTTTCCACCCCCTTTGCTATACATGGCTATATTATGCTTTCTTTGGATCTCATTCTCCCTCATTCTATATCACATCACTTCTCCTAACCCTCCCTTCCCTTTACCGCCCCTTTTTACTGTAGTATATATGACTATGCTATGCCCTTGCTCTCTTTTTCCCGTTCTTTCTATTCTTTCTTTCTCTCCCTGTTTTCTCATTCTTTCCATCTTTTTCTCGTATATCTTGTCCATAGCAACGCAGTCGCATGGTCCACATAAATGCTTGTTCTGCTAGCGTGCCTATTTTGCCTGGTGGTTACCGACGCTCGCCTTCGGTCAGTGGATACCCGGGCTGGAATCCCGCCTTGCGAAGAAATTTCATTTGTTATTATTATTTCATCTTGTCCTCGTCTTCACTTCTCCTCCTTTTCAACCTCCGACGCGTTGCTAGGAGACACATGGGAAGTCATCGCTCGGCGCCGTTTTTCTGTAACACTTGACGAGGAAGGATCACTCTTAAACAGCTCGCCGTTAATAATGGCGAAGACGTACAAAACTTATGTAGAAACACGAAAAAAAAGTCTATGAATGTGTTGCCTGATCCATTTGTTTAATAAAAGAGAGCCGAGCTTGATGACCCTGGTTACGTCGAGCAGTACAACCTCTATGAAAAAGGTGAACATCGAGAGTCACACACTTAAATCGAGTCGTCTAATCAGTCTATATACCTTAATCGCAATGCGCGGACTTTCCACTCGTCCTAATACAACCACATCTCGAGAAAGACACAGGCTCCTGAATGATTTCTATACAGCGGCACGCAGATGTCCATACACAAACGAGTCTCCACATTCACAGTGAAGGCATGAACAGCTATATTATTTTTGAATATTGTTGAAGGACACTGTGTAGTCCCAAGAACTAGAATGCTGATTATCTGACAAACAAGGAAATACCTGTTCATTCCAGGAAGCACCATGACACCATAAAAAATGTCTACGTGATCCTAATA
The DNA here is from genome assembly GCF_013339695.2 of Rhipicephalus sanguineus. NCBI lineage: Eukaryota > Metazoa > Arthropoda > Arachnida > Ixodida > Ixodidae > Rhipicephalus > Rhipicephalus sanguineus. Next base: position 81,984,864 of record NC_051178.1, on the reverse strand, counting down.
TTTTACCAAACCCGCCGCGGTGGTGTAGTGGTTATGGCGCACGACTGCTGACCCGCAGGTCACGTCAGCGAATCCCGGCAGCGGCGGCCGCATTCTCTATGGAGGCGAATATGCTGAAGGCCCGTGAGCTTAGATTTACATCCACGCTATAGAACTCCAATGGATCGAAATTTCCGGAGCCCTCATATGCCGAACTCGCACAGGTATTTTCAGCGTGACATTTGAAATACACTTCATAAACCTCCCTATGAACCTGCTCCACGTGCCGTTCGAAAATACATGTTGCTAAAACATACTTCACCGGTGGTATAATGCCTCCTGCCTTCTGTATCTCAATCGTATATTCATCGGGGTGTATGTTTAACCCACATTCCTTTACTTTACAGCTGTGTTTATGAAAGTATGCTCTCTTCTTATCTGGATGCAATCAACTAGCTGATAATATACTGCTCATTTTCCTTCTTTCACTATCTGCGCCACAGAATATTTGAGCCCACGAATGCATCCTATCTCTCCAAATTTACGAAGCGGTCGCTTACGAAGATAGCGGTTGAAAGAGTCAAACATTTTTCCTAGATTGTGTTGCTTGTGTTTGCGAGCCATGTGTATAGCTTATACTTTTGTTTATTCTCTTTCTGGTGCTCAAATCTGAAGTTTTCGAAATCATCGTTCCCGCAAACGCAGTGAGGGGCGTGTTCCGTTATATGTCTATTTTAGTCCTTACTGACCACGAATTCCTCTAAACGACCATATTATGCCAAATAGCTTCCACGAAAGACTGAACTGCATTTACAGAAAACAGTTTTAATCCACTCCCGCACATCCTCTTTATGACGGTCGCTTTGCATATTGTTTTTGAATAACGTGTCCGAGTACGCTCACTGGTGAGAAATGACCTGGCTTCTGATACGCGTTGAGCCTACCGACGACCAAATTTTGAATATTCGGTCTGTGCTTTAAGATTTCCGAACCACAGATGTAATTCCTTCGTTTCGAACGCGTGTTGAAGGCCCTGGAAAATGGAAGGGTTGATGTTGCCACTCATATTCTGGGCACGTAGAACGCTTCGGCAGGGAGCTGTGCATCTCCCAAGAGTATAGGGGAAAAAATGTAGCAACGAAACATTGAATGGCCGACACGACTGTCCCTTCGCGGTCCGTCACAAAGCCGAGTAACTGCAGATATCGATTTGCTGAGAAAGCCGGAAGCAGCGACCGCTGTTTACGTCAGTCTCGCGTTGTAGCGCCCACCCTCCTTGTGACCTTGAAGCTGCGGCTATTATCAGAGAGCTAAAGCAAGTGCGCCATCTTGTCGCGGGAGCACGGTAAAAAAGTGCTTCGAGTATACAGTACAAGGATGATTTTCATTGTTACTCGAGCATAGTGTCCTTCATGGTTTCAGGCCAGCTGAGAAGATGCTGGCGCAGCGACGGGAATAATGCGCACGCCGCAAGAAACAGACCATATTATATGGTCGGTCTTACCCTTTGCTCTCGTAAGCAGAAAAATCACAGCCCTTCAAGTTCCGGCTTCTTAAGAACTCGTTTTATGAAGAGGCCCTGAACCGCCACTCTGACCAATATAAAATACCAAAGAAACACAATCCGCATGTAGAATACGGAGCAGCAGATGAACGTTTCAGCCCTCTTTTGAAAACGCTCACGCGGCACGTGCGCTCTTCAAGAACAACATCAAATTGTCAATCTCTTTTTAAACAATCACTTCAAGAAGACTGCGGTTGGCCAGCAACCAGCCGCTATCCCCTGAAGACATCTTTCAGCTTCTCATAGTAAGCTGTCTGTAGCTCACAGTTCCTATGTCTGATGGGCGAAAGTTCAACATTTTAAGAATTATGCCCTTCAGAAAACAACCTAATGTCACAATCTCACGCTTGGCCACGCTCGCCCAATAGGAATGGAACGCACTATCATAGGTGGGGCACCGCCAGTTAGCCGGCCTATCTCCTTCGAAAAGGGGCTAAAATTTCTTTGTAATCTCTCCCAGCTAGTTCGCCGAATGAAGTTTTTCCGGTAATTGTATACAATATAATGGGGCTCTTTCGGCAGCATGATATGCGTGAAGAGCTACTTACGTTGGCATAGTTCTTCTCCCACTTCTCCGCGTCCTAAACGAGGCGGAGTAGTAGGTGGAACAGTATCACAGTTTCATCCGGGCGTTTTCCATTCCTATTTAGGCCACTAACGCAGCTTCCGTCACTGTGCGATCCGTCATTCTTTTTAATTGCTGTTTCATTGCATTTTATTAGAAAGAGCACGCACAGAGCAGTCGTTGAAAATATCAATGTGAATGCTTTTAAGGTAAGCGCTATTACGGTTTACAATTTGGGAGCGATGTACCTTTGCTAGAGGATAAAAGCAGGGGCTCTTAACAAGACAGCGCTGTAGCTTAACGCTGTGCCATTACAGGCCTTACATGGCTTAGTAAATGTATGTATTAAGGAAGGCAGATGTGCTACCGAATATGTGTACAGACACACCCATGTATATGCAGAACACCGTCAATAGAGTAGCAGTGCAAATATAAGCTTCAAAATGTCATCACTGAATCGTCCTTATTATTTTCAAGACATCGCCTTCCCAGACCGTTTCCACACACGTTCTGTAACATGTTATGGATTTGGATGTCGTTATCTGATAGAAATAACCATCAAGAAAGCAAAATAACTACACAACCATAAGCAAAAGTGATCAGTATACAAACGGCCGCGGCGGCTCACTGGTCACGGTGGTCGGCTACAGGCCCCAAAAAAGCGGATTAGATCCCAGCCGCAGCGGTCACAGTTCGACGAGGCGAAATGTTCGAGGGCCGTGTAGCTTCCGATTTATGTGCGAGTTAAAGAACCTCAGGTGGTCGAAATTATCGGGATCTCTTCACTACGGCATCACTCATAGCAGGAGTTGTGTTGAGAAGCTAGACCCCTTACACCTACCATAAACCAGGCGACAAAACACGAAGAAATGTGAGAGAAAAATAAGCAGTGATACTGCAGCTAGCACAACTGACTTCTGGTCACGAACTTCCGCTGTGGCGATCACTTCCTGTTTCCTGCTTCTTAATTCACTTCCGGTTTACACCAAAAAGAAAAATAATGAACAGACAGCCAGATATAAAAATCTAACCAAATAAACAAGTAAAAAGAGAAAACTACAGTAAAACGAGAGACGTGATGAAAGAATGATAAATATGACCTCACAAGTTAAAAAAAATTTTGCGGGAGTCGATTCCTGTGCCAATAAATGCCGATAGTGAAGCCATTCGATGATCACTTGGAACAGTGTTGCAGGGCCCCTTAAACCCTTTCGCCTTACATCTCTAACCTTGGATAAAGTCAAACCCGAATACATCGACCTCAGGTAAATAGAATTGTCCTTTTATCGACCTATTTTCGGACGGGAGAATATCTTACCGTCAATGTGTACGAAGGTTTACAGCTACATCGAACACAAAAAGGCGGAACAGTTGATATATCGAACATCGGGCGGTGCGATACGTCTCACGAAGTTGGCTTTTTCTCACGGAAAGGGACGTTGAACAGCTAAATAGCCCAAACCAACTAGCCCAAACAAGCACCTGGCTAAGGGGACTTTCCCGCATTTCCATAATGACAAACATCTGTCTGCAAACCTTAGGTGGTGTTTGCCTCCCGTCTATTGCCTTCATTTTTAGTGGACCAGCGGTGAGCTGTTGGATTGCCCGATTTCTGTGGCACATACCCATTATTGATGATGATAGTTATTTGCACACATTTCTACGCACCTAAGTTTTTACGGCCGGCTTAAACATCTTCCCTTTCGATATATCGAACTAATTCTCTTGTTTTAGTGAGTTTGATTTATGGGGCCCAACAGTATATATATATAAGAGCGCACAGTATGATATCCGATTGTGTGAGTTTCTAGCTTAATACTGTCCGCAATATACTGTACAGGTTTGCAAATGATGAGTTTCTTATGTACAACTAAACCATCTTAATGGAGCCCTCATCCTTCATATACTAGTATCAAATGTATAACAATAATACAAATCTGGGCCCACACTATCCCAAAGCTGCCACGCTCGAATCGTTAGCAAGAAAAATTCGGCAGATCCCACGTACCGTGGAAGTCGATGTTATGCGAAGCGTGAGGCGGGAAGGTGATTGTGGCATAATTTTATTTACGGAGTGAAACCTTACAAAATGACGCTAAAGATATGTATAAATTTTATACGCACACATATATGTTGAAGAGCCGCATATGTGTTATAAGCCAGTTGTTTATCGTTGGGTAATGGCGCAAACGCCAACGTGAGTATTACCAAACCAAAAGCGGTAAGCTGATATGTAGTGCTTATACTTGTCCCTTATGATGAAGAACGCACCCACGCTTCAAGAATCCGTATGCATGTGTGGAAGAAGTTCTTGACAGTTCTTGAACAAGGTCATCATCACCGTGGTCAGTGAGCGCCAGCAGCTGCTCATGACTTCTTATTGGATTCGGTCGTGATCGCGGTGACGAGGGGTCCATGTGTAGTGAAGTATGAGGTATAGTACACCTGTCGGAAATCGTGGATGCCTCGGTCATTTCGCCGACAAATCGTCTGTCGATAGAGCCGGCCTGGATATGGCCCTTGTCGTATTTGCAGGCTATCTGGCCGTATGTGGCCTACGTAGCCTTGTCTACAAAGCGGCTGTCAGTGAATCTGGCATCATCCTCGGTCAGCATGAGGCCATCGCCCAGCCTCGTAAGAAATGAAGATGGCACTGCGTCGTTCTGGCGGACTAAGTGCACTTTACGGTGCGATGATGTGAATATGTGCGTAACTTTCGTTGATGCATTCCTCCGGTGTCGCGCAATGCTTCAATATAGCTTGCTGAATCATAGGAATACAAATGTAGTGTTCATTAGACTGCTATTAAAGCGGAGCGAACACTGGAACCACAGACTGATATGACGCCTGTATCGTAGGAGTACACATCGTAGGAGTATCATGTAGTGTTTCTTGCTTTCTTGCAAAATCAGATAGCCAACACCACAACCACAATTGACGTTGCACCGACATTACGCCTGTGTAGGCTGTCTTTCCCAACCAGTTTACAGCCCTGGCGTGGCTCAGCGGTAGAATACCTGATTGCCACGCAGAATGCTTGGGTTCGATTCCTGCTGGGATCCTAATTTTCATTCTTTCCATTCGTTGAGTCAACGCTGCCGATGTTGGTCTTCCTTAACGTTATAGCATTTAAGTTACCAATGTCTGTTCTCGCCGTTCCTGGTTAGATATGTATTGTCAATCACCTGTGGCGCATACCCGTACACCGCGGCCCGTGGTAAACGGGTATGTGCCACACGTGTCTAGTGGAAAGGGTTTGACGACGTACGCGACAAGATTTTAACGTTATTCATGTCACGACCCGGCACTCATATTCGTCAAGTCCTCTTACCCTCCCATGCAAATTTTGGTCTACATCAAGTTAAGGAGGCCATCATGAGAGCACCCAGACGTAGGCGGCTAGATAGATAGATAGATAGATAGATAGATAGATAGGTACGTAGGTAGAAACGCTCAAAGTGCCAGAGGTTCGCTAAGAAATGCTTCGCATTTAAAAAAGCGCGCAGTTTGCACTCGGCCGCGCTGCGCTAAAGACACGGCGAAGCTGATCGATGGTCTGCTTATTGTAGTGGTGGTGGTGGTGATGATGTTGCCACAGGCGGGGTTAGCGTGGCAGACTTGGCCGGCACTTCCTCCACCTGAGCGACTCATACAGTGCAGTGTGCCTCACTCTCACCATGCATCGCTTAAACCTGTCTCTCATAGAAAGTGCGAAAGTGTAGTAGCCACTACCTTGCGAATCATCCGCACACCCACGGATGCTGTGAAGACATTGCTTATTGTAGTTGTAGCTAGGTTGAGCTCGGTAGAACTTGGCTATATTGAGGTTAAGCTTGGTGTGGCTAGGCTGAGCTTGGATATATCGAGGTTGAGCTTGGCAGTAGCTAGGTTGACTGACTGTGAAGTTGCGTGTGTGCCCTCCCTGTGCCTCTCTTCCTTTACACTTCTCATGTACAAACTAAACTACTCCATCCCTTTCCCAACCAAAGGGTACCATGGGGATTATTCTAAACTGGTTAACCTGCATTTTCCGTTCTCTCTCTCCTTTTCCTTAATGGCATGTTGAGTAGCAAGCAAAGCGACAATCCAGGCTAATGTCTCCCAGGTCATCTAAAACAATCCGGGAAAGCCGTCCTCCGTGAAATCCGTCCCAACAGCAAAGCTGATGTCTCCCTTCGTCAGGCTATTGTCTTTCTGTTGCTTTCGTCGGCAGGCTTGTTCTTCGGGAGTACGAGCCGTCCTGGCCATTCTGTAAAAACAAACTGCCGAAGAACCGAGTGCTTTACAGTCCACCGAGCCCCTCAGTGATCTACCGTCTCGCAAACAGCTGGGTTCTGACACGCTCTCGCCCCACTTGACGCGCCCCTCATTGGTTCATCTATTCTATCAAGCTTCACCCCCGCCCCTCTCGGCAAGGCACTGCCTTCCCCCCTTTCCGCCAGTTCTTTCGCGGCACGGCGCAGCCTTCCCCTCTTCCTACTGAGCCTGACTCCCGCCCACAGTGTGAGATATATACTCTTACACCGTGGTCTTTGCAATGGTCCCGCGTCTTTTCAGAGACTCATGGACCGCGTTCTCGGGGAAGCAAAGTGGCCATACTACATGTGCTACCGCGACGACATCGTGATTTATTCACGAACCTTCCGCAATTCCCATTCGGTAAGCAAAGTTGTTCGTGAAAGACACTCCAAGCCACACGCTGCAGAGGACTGTTGTTTAGGATAGGCATAGTCCAGATGGAATTTGAAGTTGAAGTGACGAATCCAGATGGTGAAGGTGGGTATGCAGAAAACCGAACGTATTCCACACTGCGGCAGCGAGGAAAGCATCGTGCACGTCCTGTGTCATTGTCCTCACTATAGCTCCCAAAGACAACAGCTCTCAGCAACGCTAGCCCCCCTCAATGACCAGCCACTTTCTGAACAATCAATTTTAGAGTTCCGGTACGTTTTAGCTTCCAACCAGAAAGGACGAAGGCGCTGCTGAAGTTTCTCCGCTCAACCGACCTCACTAGACGACTATGATGCTCACGTGCTTGAGTGTGTGTGCGTTTGTTCTTTCTTTTTACTCATTGCTCTTTCCTTACTTTTCTATCCCCCTTACCCCTTCCCCAGTGCAGGGTAGCAAACCGAAAAGCTTCTGGCTAACCTCCCTGTCTTTCACTTAACCTTTCTCTCTCTCTCTGTCTCTATTCACGAACCTTCGAAGAATACTTGGCCCACGTTACCGATGTGCTCGAGATGATAAGCGTAACACTTCCGGTATTGTTAAGCAGTAACCCTGAAAACTTCTGGGGCGCCGTTCTACCGAAAGACTGTACAACTTATTCTTTTGAGATAAATCACATATTTACAAGAGATACTTCTATCATTGCTAACTCATTTAATACTTTTCACATCCGTTTTTTCCCAGGACAACTTTGTGGTTCTTCCTTGTTCAGAGCAGTCACAAAATTGCGTTAACGACCTTTTTGTTTCAGTTCAGGGAGTATTCGATTTTATTTTAAAACTAGATTCCAAAAAGAAAGGTAGCCCGGACAATATAGACAATGCATTCCTCACTAGATACTCAATATGGTCTAGTCGCTATTTAACTATCCTACTTCAAAAATCCCTTTCAACCTCGATTGTGCCTCTAACATGGAAGTACGCTAAAATTCTTCTACTATCTAAACCTGCAAACAAACAATCCTTTTTGAATTATAGACCCACCTCTCTTGCATCTCATTTATGCAAAATATAGGAACACACAACATACAAACACATTATTGAATTTACAGAGTCAAATAACATTTTATCTGATGCTCAACATGGATTTCCACGTGGTCACAGCACCATAACCCAACTCAGTGAATTTACTCATGATATCATCAAGGCGCTCGATGTAGGCGATCAAATCGACGCGATCTTCATTAATTTTTCAAACGCTTTTGATACTGTGCCAAAATCTAAACTATTAAAAAAGCTCACTGTCGTCCTTAACTACCAGGCATTAGTCAACTGTATTTCTTCTTTCCTCTGGAATCGCTCGCACTGTGTAGAATTGAAGTCTTTTCAATCATCTGTTTCCAGTGTAACGTCTGGCATGCCTCAAGACTCAATACAGTGAAACCTCGGTGATACGAATCTCACGGGCCCACCAACAATATTCGTATCATCCGAAATTCGTATCACCAGAAAGCATGGAAAATTAGCATTCAACAAAAGAAAGCTGGCGTACACTTTCGTTTATTGTTTTCCAGGGCCGCGACAACGTCAGGAAGAACCCTGAATGATTATCAGTTAAGTTTTTAGTTGTCGACAATCATACCAGCACTCGTAAATATACGGTCCGTACGCGCGTATTTAATTAATGAACCAGGTGCGTTGTGACCCGCGACAGCAGTAGCCCCTTTTAAATTTTAGTATGCTTTTTTGCATGACACCGGAGTACTACAGCGCAAGTAACAAAAGAAGCGCTTTCACGCGATGGATCAAGGCCACAAAATTACCGAACCACGGTCCTGTGTTCTGATTTTCTTATCGCGTAGGTCTTGGGGATGTTTTTTGAGAGATTTACGACCGTGCCCGCACAAGTGCGACCTCAACGGTCACGCATGTTGACATTGTGAGGCCTGACTCTTTCGCCAAGACCGCCCTCGCCTTCTTTCGGTCCTCGTCCACCTTTAGAAAAGTGTTTTTCTTACACCGTAATTCTGACGATTTGGCGGTGCGGCGCGCATGCCCACGCTCGCGTTCCCACCCTTCGCACGTGCTTGGTGCGTCTTCCGCGACAGCGTGGACAGCGCCTCTTCGTGCCTGGGCGGTAGCATATACGTTCGTATCAAACGTCGCTGGGTGAAAATCGGTTCGCAGCAACCGTACTCCATTATATTGTAGGCAATGGGCCTTGGCCGGGACCAACGAAAAATTCGTATCACCCCGAAATTCGTATGAGCTGTGATCGTATCACCGAGGTTTCACTGTATTAGGCCCGCACCTTTTTTCTAGTTTACATAACCGATCTACCACATTACATTCCTGTTAAAGTCCGCATATACGACGATCACTGTGTCTTGTTACGATTAAAACCCTAATGATCACATCATCCTGATTCATTTGCATCAATTCAGCAAGTTAACTTCTGTAAAACTATATCCATGTCATTTACTAAACCTTCTCTTTCCTCTTCTTTTACTTATTCGTTTATTGGTCGGCCTCAAGAAAATGTGTCCGAATACAAATATCTAGGTCTTGTATTTACTGTAGTGAAGAAGATGAGTGCTACTCGGAAAGGCAGAGGGTACCACTCAGGTGGAAAAGAAGAAGATGTTTGGTTGTCTCGGCGCTTAGCCTGGTTCCGCCATTAGCACGTAACTTGTTGTAACTGTTCCTCTGTTTTATAAACCAGTGCTACTCCTAAACGCCTTATTTTAACTGGTGGAGGTGCGGGGTACTCCTTAATCCTGGAACTTCGAAACCGTACGTTGCCTCCGGTTTCTACCATGTCCACGGACGAAGATCAGCAGGTAGCCGCCTCGGCTTCAACTACTCCGCCTGTTGTTTGTTCCGGCCCCATTCGGCAACGCGACCACCTTCCTTCAGCGGTACCGATGACAAGGACGCGGAAGATTGGCTTAACGAGTACGACCGGGTGAGCAAGCACAACAAATGGGACGATGCGCATAAGCTTACCGTCGTCCAGTTTTATTTAACCGACGTCGCCTGTCTGTGGTACCGTAATCACGAGCGGGACCTTCCCACCTGGTCGGCCTTAAGAACGGCGTTCGCGGATTTGTTCGGCCGTCCAGCGCTTCGCAAGCTACGTGCCGAACAGCGCTTGCGCGCTCGAGCTCAGCGAAATGGTGAAAATTACACCAGCTACATCGAAGATGTGATCGACCTTTGCCGGCGTGTCAACTCGGCCATGACGGAAGCCGAGAAGATCAAACACATTTTGAAAGGTGTGAGTGACGACGCATTTCAGATGCTTGTCGCCAAGAACCCGCAAACGGTCTCTGACGTAATTCAACTCTGTCAGAGCTATGACGAGCTCTGGAAACAGCGTGAATCCACTCGTCGCGCCAGTGCGTCATGTGCAACGATCTCCGCTTTAACGTCGGCTGGCAATGCGGAAGACCATTCTGCCTTGCTCCTTGAGATCAAGCAGTTTGTACGCGAGGAGGTCGCGCGCCAGCTGTCTCTTGTACCTTAAACCTTTGAAGCTGCCCCATCTACTTTGCCGCCATCGATACAGCGTGTCATTCAGGAGCAAGTATCCGAGGTGCTGCCCGCCGCCCATGTACCACCAGTGGCTGCTCCGCTGACCTATGCTGAAGCATTGACCGCACCCCGACGTTTGCCTGTCGCGAACTCCTACGTTCCCGCGCGCACCTTTGCCGCACCGCCTGAACCTGTGCATCACGCTGCCCGTCCGTTCTCCCGACCAACACCATCACGCCTTCAAAACCCATGGCGCACTCCAGACATCCGCCCCATATGCTACGCCTGTGGTTTTGCGGGTCACGTAGCACGGTTTTGCCGACGGCGTGAGTTTCTCCTACGTGACGACGCGCGGCCAAACAGTTACGATTTCCCGCAGAGACCTCAGACTGCTCCATCTGGCCCGCCTGCCGCCATGGACACATTTTCGACTCGCCAGAACTTCAACAGGCGCCGGTCGCCTTCACCTCGGCGCCGTTCCCTTTCCCCTATGCTACGACGCCCTCCTTCTGTCCCTGAGGAAAACTAGAAGCCGCAGTTCCGGAGGCAAGAACTGCGCAGCTTTCGAACTCTACAAGGCCTTATTTTTCGCCGTCTAATGTCGTTGCTGTCTCCGTTGAAGGTGTCCCTGTGTTAGCACTGGTTGACACTGGCGCCGCAGTGTCTGTAATGAATGAGAAACTTTGCTGCAGACTCAAGAAAGTAACGACTCCTCTTCACGACTTCGTTTTCAGCACTGCAAGTGAGCAGCAAATTCGCCCTCTCGCTGCGTGCACGGCACACGTTGCGATTGCAGACGTTATTTATGCCGTCGAGTTTGTTGTGTTGCCGACGCGTTCCCACGACATTATACTGGGCTGGGACTTTCTCAGCACTCATCTTCTTCACTACATTACTAAGGATCTGTCTTGGTCATATCACATTGAATTCATATGTAACCGTGCCTTGGAAGGCTATGGTACCTATAACCTACTCTTCGTTCGGTCCCAAATAACACATGTCTCCTTACCTATAAAACCATGGTTTACCCAATACTCGAGTGCGGCTCTGTAATATGAAACCCTCGCAAAATATCTGACATCAAAACATTGAATCTGTCCAGAAGGAAGCGATATGCTTCATGTATCACCGCAACGACAAGTATTTTTCACCTGGTTCTCATCTTCATAGTCTTCAGCTTACTAGTATCTGTTCTCGCCCTTGAAGTTTCTTTATCCTCTAATTCACTCTCCACGATTTCCTTTACTAAGCAACTACATCACACCCGCTAAACCAACATCTACCAGATATCATCATGAGCTGAACATGTCTCCTTTTAATCACCGAACTAATGCGTATGTGTACACGTTTTTTATCCGCACTATTGAAATATGGAATGCTTTTCCCGGCCATGTTAAATCTTTACTACTTGATGAATTCGTTTTGTACATTACTAACAATTGATCTTCATGTTCTGTACATCTTGTGTTGTATACCAATTTTTGAATTCTGCCTCCACTCCTGCGATAACCCTTCAAAACTGCAGTATGTTGAAATAAATAAATAAATAAATAAATAAATAAATAAATAAATAAATAAATAAATAAATAAATAAATATGTGTGAGTGCAGGCGAGTAACAACGCGAGTGTGTGCGTGTGAGCGTGGGTAGACGTAAGAATGAAAGTGAGTGAGCACGTATGGGTGTGGTACACGTGAGCATGAAAGTGGGTGAGTTCCTGTGAGTGAGCAGACGTGAGTGTGAGTATATACGCATATTAATGTGAGCGAGTACCTAAGGCTGCGAGTACACGTGAGTATGAACGTGAGCAGTACCTTGGTGTTAGAGTGCGCGTGAGTATGAACGCGAATGAGTAGCTTGGTGTGTGAGTACTCGTTAGTATGAAGGTAAGTGATTAGCTTGAAGTGTGAGTATATGTGTGTATGAACGTGCGTGAGTACGTAAGGGTGTGAGCACACGTGAGTATGAACGCCAGTGAGTAGCTTGGACTGTGGATATATATGAGTATGAACGTGAGTACGCATGGATGTGAGTACTCGTGAATATAGGCGTGAGTGAGCAGCTTGGAGTGTGTGTACATATGAGTATGAACGTGAGTGAGGGCGAAGCCTGAAAAAATTTGGGTGACAGTATGAGTGAGTATTCTCTTGCGATGCCGAGGACCTGGTTCATGTTTGACCTCCTCTCCTTCCCATTAATATCGAAAAGGCCTCGGTAATTGCTCACTGAGAGCATTTTTATCTTTCCAGTATACTCGAGCGGGGAAACGAGCATTACAGCTGAGACGACTCTACCGCCATTGAAATGGTCATGATCGCAAAGCCCATAGACTGTCACACCACCACGCGCTTGTTAAGAGAACTCCCCGGAGGAGGATTAGCAGACGACAAACAGGCAGCCGCTCCCTTGTTCGACTGTGCTTGCCTGATCGTTAACCCACTGGCAGGAAAGAAGCACTACGGCTTTGAATGGTCCTTGCATAAGTGACAAGATAAGTGTTATAAGTGAGATAAGTGTGCATCAGTGACAAGATAACACGCGAAGTACTCGTGAAAATGCGTGGTCGAAGCACCATGGGCAAGACATGCTGCCAATGATGCCCACTGCGTGGGCATCAGCTCCGCGAGCTTTTCTGTAGCCACGCAGGTTAGTGAAATGGGATGATGAAGGGATCACCTTGACGACGAGGATTTTTCACTGGACACTGAAGGCTATCAAAAGCACTGATAATGTCATCGCCTATGAAGATGTAGCTGCTAACTAACCAGTAGCGAGTCTCATTGCCGTGCATCGCTGGTTACCATCTGTACGGAGTGCCTTTCACACGTGTAAGTTACTTAGAGTGTACTTGATGTACTGTCGGTATGCAAAGAAACGCGAAAAATGGAACGCATCGCTTTTTGCACAGTCAGCGTAGCCGAGCGTCAGTCCGCCAGTGCAAGAGTTCGTGGCGAACTCCGATATGCTCTGGCTGTCGGTGGGATAATCTTTGCTTTCAGTAGGCGCAACCGTAGGGCTAGAATCTTTTTTTCGGCTGGCACTATCGCACCGCGTGTGTGTTCCGATGTCAGCCATGACTTGCAGGCGATAAGCTGTGCTTGTGGCATGTCATTACGCACGCGCCGCTTATGTAGACGACAGAGAGCTGAGTCAGCGACGCTCCAGCTCGCACTAAAACGTTTGTTCTCTTATGCGCGCAAACATCGCCACGGCGTGAAAGCGTGCTGGGTTTTGCTTGCTGGGCATATTGATAAGGAGAGCTTATGTGCCAGTCATGTCTGAAGCTCGGAACACGCATGCGGTTCGATAGCGCCAGATTACACAATATTCTAGCGCTAAGGTGTCGCCGACAGAACGCACAAATGCGCCCACCGACAGCCAAACCATATCGGAGTCGGACACGCACCCTAGGACTAGCGGGCCGACGCTAGGCTACGCTGACTGTGCGAAAAGCCACGCGTTCCGCAGTTCACATTTGTTTGCATAGCGACAGTGCAATAATGTTGAGATTAAAGTGAAAGCATAATTTTTCTGATGCAATGCATGTAGCGCGACTTCTGTGGCGGCATGCTGCCAACAGGGTCGACGAGTGGAAGCGAAACGGCAGTCGCGGCCACAAGCCGCACCACTGAGTTGCCAAAATAACTTCCCTATTACCGTCCCGACGACGTCGTTGTTGAGAAATTCTTCGACGTTTCCAAAAGCATGCGCGTGCATTCGTTTCAAGGCATGCGTGTGCATTCGCTGATCAAACCTACAACATCCGACGGAAGTGAACTGCACACTCTACGGTCCTGACCACGCAACTAATGATGACGGCGCAACATGTTTAGAAACCATCGCCACGCTAGACAAGCAGGTCCGTGCAGCGACGATGACGTTACTCGAAAACGGCCCATTACTACGGCAAACGCGTCAGGCAGGCGCGGAACGTTTATTTTGAGCGCCTTTCAGTTGAAACGTTTTCTGTAGCACGCACAGGATATCGCAAAGCATCTTTGATGCAAGGTAACAGAGTTGAAATATAACCTTTCCCACCGCGGTAAATAGTGAGGTGGCTAGTATTCAGTACTTTCATAATTTGGGCAAGTATTTTGGCTTGGTATCTTTTTCAGTGAAGCTCGTGGCTTCATCCAGTAGAAGTGGCACAGGGCATACGTCCGCACGTCCCATCTTTCTCTATGCTATCTGACAGGTTGACCCTCCTTCGGGCGCCATCTTCGATCGCATAGTGCGCCACTTATAGACCTAATGCAAAATTGCTGCCAACTGTCGGAAGTTTGACGAAGCTACCGATTCGGCGCCATGTTGAAGGTTTGTGTCCGAATCGTATTGCTGTCGCTGCTATAACTTCTTGCTTGCATCTCCTTTGATAGTAATCAATCGGGGCACAAAAATGTCACACAATTGTATAAGGACCTGTACATGTTATCGGAATTTCCTAGTCACTGCGTTGACAGTTATTACGTGTAAAGAACTGCCTCATAACGACATCGAAGGTACACGTTTGTCGCCTACAGTCACATGTACACCTGCCGTCGTTGAGAATGAAGCTATGCGCTACGTTATAAATTCTGGCTCTCTCTTTTCCGTGCAGCGAATAAAGTCTTGTTAGCTATCTGAATATCCTGCGTGCAGTGTAGGATGGTTGGAAAGAGACTTTAGCGCGCGGCACGACTAGGCGCAGTGATGACGGTAAGAAAGTGCTGTTGACCCATTTCAAGGCCTATTTCATTAGGGACAGCCTACGTCCTTATGTATTGTGCGACTAATTATAACTAAAACACTGTCCTCTTTTAAATGTTTTTTCAGTAAAAATGTTTCACTGCTGTAGGCACCGACGTAAGTTATGTATAGAATAACTGTACGATTTTAATGTAAGAAAGTTAGGCACCTCACGCACGTGAAAAGGGAACATGAAAAGTGTTAGCTGGTACTTCATCCAATATCCTTCCGTCATGGGCTCGTAAATAACACGATGCGCCAATGACATTCGCGTTCATATTGTCGCTTTGGGTGCACACTGGCGCCTTACAATTTCAACCCGTTGCAGCCAGGCAGTTTTGCATCGCCGACTGAACACATACGACACCATCTCCGCACATAAGCTGCGATATCGCACGCAGGTCAAATGTAACCCATTTCCCGGAACAGCATTTTTTTTCAGTTTAATACCAAAGCGCCACACATTTGAAGCATCTGTTGACATTTTATAGCACAGGGTGCATACAGGATTTTTCCGAAAGGGAATCAGTTTTTGAGAGAACCTGGTATGTCCTCTTCTTGGGGTATACATCAAACAAATAAAGGGGTGGGGGTGGGTCAGGACATTCGGGCCGGCTCTCTGAATTTGGCAGTGATAGCACACGAAATGCTTGGAGAATACGCATAGTGAAGCAATACGCGCGCAGTGCATCCCATCAAACGGTAATTTGTTGAACTCCACATTCGAAACCAAACTACAAACAACACGGTCCAGCATAACTGACCGTTCGCCGACAATCGATGACGCGTACGTACTACCTGCCTAACGTGCACTTGTCATCGCAATATAATAAACTAAATAATGACGTCAGCACCAGCATGCATGAGTAGCCGCGATGCAGCTTTGAAGCTCGTGCACGAAGCCGGTTGGTCTGTGCCTGCGAGAACCCGGAGCGAAAACTGTCTCGAGAGAGTGTCCTTTGATGAGCGCCGATGCTGTACATACCGCGTTAGTTGTAAGCAGTGGCCGGAGCAACGGAACTATCTGCCGCTTCTCGTCGGCCGCGAAGAAATCTAATAACATGAAGGTGAGTTTCCTGTAAACCTTTTTTTTAGCACGAAAGTGTTTTATGCCGGGGTCCACCGAGACTTCAGTGACGTATTTCCGTCACGGAAATGACATCGAAAAAATGTACACGATCAGATGGCAAAGAAAAAAAGTTCCGCCAGCGGGCATCGAACCCACGACCGCTCGGTTCCCCAACAACAGATGCAGGGCGCGCTAGCCACTGCGCCGCGGTCTTTTTTTATTTCCTTTCATGGTATTTATCACACTTAGTATTACAGTGCACAATAATAGCACAAATAAAGCAAGCAAAAGTACAATCACGTAGCGACAATAAGCGCTCAAGCGTTACTAAGTGCACACTCGATGGCTAACACAACGTGCAGTAGAACGGTGAGAGTTCTTCACATCGTGTTATACTAGAAAGGTGGTGAGGCCGAGCACCTCACCAAGAGGGGGTACCAGTCCGGTCTAGAGTCCAGGTGGTCATAAATGTCCTTTAGCTGAATACTCATGCGAATGAAATGCATGCTTGAAGAAATGATGGGTTCTGCGTTACGGTCCTGCATACGTGTCTTCCATAAGCTATGCATACCCATGAGGAAAAACATATCTTATGGCACTTCATCAAGCGATGTTGGTTTAAGATAACGTATGGTGTGAGAATTGACGACAAAACTTTTCTTCGGCGCTCTCTGAAGGGCATCCCAGAACAGAATAGCGTCTTTGCAGCTAATAAAGCAATGTTCTATTGTTTCCGGCACATCACATAGACGGCAGTTAACAGAAGAGACAAAAATACCTTTTCTTTTCAACCATGTGCTTACGGAAGTGTTTCAGAGTGGAGTTTATAGAAAAATGTTTTTGAATTAGGAGGAATATACATTTTGCGCACACGTTTCAACACATCGTGGCCTGAAAGATCGGAGTACAATGAACGGTACAACGGAGGCGCGAAGAGCATAGTTAGTAAATCCTTATATAGTACCTTGCGTGAGAATGTGTACAGGTATTCCATGGAAAAGCGAGCTTTAAGGAACCGAACTGCGAGGTAAACTTCCTGCATGAATCCCCACAAACACGGGCGCTCGGAGAAGTTTGATGAAACAACTAAGTCTGGCAAGCAATCAACAAGTGTAACCTGCGAGAATGAACGGATTACGGGGTGGGAATTGTCAGTTAGTGAGGGTGGGTTGGGATTAGTACATCTTTATCTATGGCAAACAGTTTCACGGTTCTTCTTTTTTCGAGACTGCTCCACGGTCACAGACTCTAGAGCCTTTACAAACGCGCCTTTTATATCTACCCCTCTCCCGGTCGGCGGGTGGTGTTGCCCTCTGGGAGCGGCAAAGTAAAGTAGATAATCATTACTGTAGCCTCCGCGATTAGTACCTGCAACGCGTTACACGTCCGTTCCATTCGCCGCGTTTTCCATAGAAGTGTAATTTTGTCAATGCCTTAACACACCGCGAAGTAGCGACCTTTACCCAAGCGTCGTAAAAGCGTCGGCCTCGCTCATAGCATCGCGCTAATCAAACCAAAAAATCACAGCATATCCACGGAGTGAATGATGATGAGTGGGCGAAGCTGCGGAGGTTCATCGGTAAACCGTGAATCTTCCGTGAATTCTGCCCAGTACATCATCACCGACGTGAGATCGGGCGCGTTTATACTAAAGGTTCGATGAGTTATGACGACTTGCAGCTCACTTTAATTTTACATGTACGCTGTAAATTTTCATTGTTTAGAAAACCATTGCTTTAGAAAACATCTGGCGTCTTTCGTTAAGCAGCTGGCGTCTTTTCCTCTTGCTTTAGAAACATCTGGCGTTCTTTTGTTTTGCTTTTACAAAACATCTGGCGTCTTTCGTTGGTTTATTTCATCAATCAACGGCGTTTTGAACAAAATTTTTATTGTTTAATCACGCACAGGAGAAATCTCACCAGGCACTACCTTGGAGGTAAAGAATGGCTGCTAATGGGAATGAGAGACAGAAGAAGTCGGCTTTTAGCTAACGCTGCGAATTTTTTATTGTTCAACAACGCACAGGAAAAATCTCCCACCGGCACCACCTTGGAGGTCAAAGCGTAAGACTGGTTACGCACTACGACTACGACTACGAGGGACGAACGGGTGCCGCCTTAAGGAGCTTCGCCCCTAAAATAGCTCTGCGACGTGAGCCTGCCTCACCTGTCTGTAACACCGCGTTCCCCGCCTACGCGCTCGCCTCGAGAAAAATTGCGGCCCGGCTACCGGGGCGGCACGACGCGCGCTGCGTTTCCCTCTAGCGCGGCTGTGCTGTTCAATTACATTTTAACATGCTGCAGGATGGCGTCTAAGTTCTGCGTCCCATATGCGACGCGCTTCTGGTTATCGCAACTCGTTCTCTGATTACGCTTTCACCGTTAATACTACAGCTACCACAAGGGTTTGTTTAATCATTTAACATGGATGTTAGTCGTTGGCATGGAGATATACCACCAAGCATCAAAATGGGTGTATCCACGTTAAACGGTGCTACAGCTGCCAGACATCAATATACATTGTGCAAACACTCTTCTATCAATGTACAGTAAACATTCAGTTACTTCTATAAGGGCACGTTTTACTTTCGTGTCATTCCGATTCCTATGACGGAGGGATCAACCATGTTTTTTTTTTCAGCATCCCAGTTTTCGCAATCTGCGCAACATGGCACACGAAAATATGTTGGCATTGTCGTTCTTATTAAAATACATGGTCAGACTGAGATCGCTCTCTCTTCTGTCGAAAAATGATGCCATAACCAAAAATCAACTGCGTGGGATACTTAAAACCAAAACAACACGGCCATTAGCTAATTCTACCATTCTGAGCTGCATAGGTAATAATATCTGGGGATTAACGTCCCAAAACCACGATATGATTATGAGAGACGCCATAGTGGAGGGCTCGGGAAATTTCGACCACCAGGGGTTCTTTAATGAGCTGCATAGTTAGTGCGGCCTCCGCGGTGTGCCGTGACGTGCCCGGGCTGCGCTCTACTGTCCTAGTAATAAACAACACAATAATACGAGCGCGCACATGATAACACTGAAATTGAGCCGCGTGTTCAAATAAAACAAAAAAAGAATGTGCGCAAAGTCATGACGAC
Organism: Rhipicephalus sanguineus; assembly: GCF_013339695.2. Lineage (NCBI taxonomy): Eukaryota > Metazoa > Arthropoda > Arachnida > Ixodida > Ixodidae > Rhipicephalus > Rhipicephalus sanguineus. The sequence goes on along the minus strand of NC_051178.1, from coordinate 81,965,652 downwards.
ACGCACTGACCTACGCATGCAGCCCCTTCACGTCCCCCCTCAGCCCCCCCCCCCCCCCTGGGATTGTTTTCAGCCCGCTCGCTGGCACGAAAGGAGAGAGTACGCACTCAGACCGTGCGACAAATTCTTGTAACTCCGCTCCTACTTGATAGATTTTAAAAATTTTTGCGGCAGTCGATTCCTGGGCCAATAAATGCCGATAGTGAAGCCATTCGATGATCACTTGGAACAGTGTTGCAGGGCCCCTTAAACCCTTGCGCCTTACATCTCTAACGTTGGGTAAAGTCAAACCCGAATACACCGACCTCAGGTAAATAGAATTGTCCTTTTATCGACCTATTTTCGGACGGGAGAATATCTTACCGTCAATGTGTACGAAGGTTTACAGCTACATCGAACACAAAAAGGCGGAATACTTTATATATCGAACATCGGGCGGTGCGAAGTTGGCTTTTTCTCACGGAAAGGGACTTTGAACAGCTAAATAACCCAAACCAACTAGCCCAAACAAGCACCTTGCTAAGGGGATTTTCCCGCAATTCCAGAATGCCAAAAGTCAGTATGGAAACCTTAGGTGGTGTTTGCCGCCCGTCTGTTGCCTTCTTCATTTTTAGTGGACCAGCGGTGAGCTGTTGGATTGCCCTATTTCTGTGGCACATACCCATTATTGATGACGATAGTGTTTTGCACACAATTGTACGCACCTAAGTTTTTACGGCCGGCTTAAACATCTTCCCTTTTGATATATCGAACTAATTCTTTTGTTCTAGTGAGTTTGATTTATGGGGGCTAGCAGTATATATAAGAGCGCACAATATGATATCGGATTGTGTTAGTTTCTAGCTTAATACTGTCCGCAATATACTATACAAGTTTGCAAATGATGAGTTTCTTATTTATTTCTAAATCATCTTAATGGAGCCCTCATCTTTAATATACTGGTATCAAATGCATAACAATAAAACAAATCTGGGCCCACACTAGCCCAAAGCTGTCATGCCCGAATCGTTAGCAAGAAAACATGTTGGCCAGTTCGTAATGGTGGACACACCACCAGCGAAGACGTCTGTCTAAAGGTAAATAACAACGAACAAAAGGCTTTTATGATTATGGCTTCGGGGTTTGCCTACAAAAAACTCAACCTTATTATAAGGCCCACATACCCTACTGAAACATGAATGCACCTCATTACAGTAATCGCTATGCTTCCGTAAGATTCTTATGGATATATGTGACAAACATGGTGAAAATATGAAATTTTTACGTGTCTCGTAAAAAAAATATATGCACTTATTGGAGCAGCGTGCGAAACGTTGCAGTAGGGTGGAATTGTGGAAGTCCATAATTATTCGTACAATGCAATGCCGTTTTCTTCACTTTGTACCTAACTTCAATATCACAAACATTTTTTTTTTCATTTCTATGCTACGGAAGCGCACCCACCTAAGCTCGGATCGAACCTACGATCACTTTAGTTCAACATCACAGCACTTGCACCGCTGTGGCTGGTGAAGAGCAGCTTAGTGCTTGAAGCTTGCACGCGCTAGAGAAAACTAATATTCCTGCCAACCTAATCACCGGCGCTGCACCATTCGCCAAGTAAGTTTCGTCGAGCGCTGTAGCATTTCCACGGGTAACTTTTACAAAACGTAAACAGCATCTGAAAACTGCATAGCATTGTAAATAATGTGAGCCGCCGTTTCTTTGTCGTCGGGCTTCGAGATTTACGAGGATAAGCAGCTTTCATAGAATACTTGATGTACTTTTAAGCATACCGGAGCTGTATACATTCATAGGTTCGTGTTTCTAGAGTACCTGCAGTTCTGGGCTCTTCTATATCTCTATAGAAATATATATCAAACGCTGTAGTCTCTGAAACGTACAACCACTGTATTATATTGTTTAGGATTTGCTGAATTTGCTACAAAAAAAGAAAGTTTGCGAATGAAGCCGCACTTCCATTTCGGCTTCCTTCGCAAGCTTCACAACTGCAAAAGAAATAGTGCCGGAACTTGCTAGTCTAAAAAAATGAAGCGCTACGTATACACACCAGCGTATAGACAACTGCGCACCAGGATAACATATCGCATTTCCATAAGCTGCTTTTGAAATATCATGCAGAGCGGGCAAACTTTATATATTACTGTTAATACTAGGGCTGTATATCACTTGCTTAGGTGGTTATGGTAGTCTAGTTGGCTCTACATCATCTTGAAAAAAGCAGCGCAAAATTTAAGAACGACGCACATACGAAGAATGATATACACTACACAGGCGCTTTGTTGTGAGTGTCCTTGCGGGTTTTACCGTACTTTTTTTATTTTGCTCAGCTGTTTTGGATATCTGTACATTACACATGACAGTGTGCGTGCAATAGTTACCGTGACCGCAAGGGTTCTGCAAAAGTATCCTCCTGCTTCAGTTAGCGATTGTGCACTTGTGGGCGGGAAATGCTCGCCGTCTCCATCATTTTTCCTTTCTATTCCCCATTCTTTTACACCCAGTGCAGGGTAACAAATCGGACGCTCGTCTGCTTAGCCTTCCTACCTTTCTTCTTTTTGCTCTCTCTCTCTCTCATTCTCTCTTATTGAAGAATTAACGATGTAATTCACGTGCAACAATACTAGCGACTAACTCGGCCAACTTTTACCTTTACTGCAAATACATTGTCCACATAGTCATCTTCACTATGATAAGTCTAAATTTATGCACTGCTGCACAAAGACTCCACTCCCATCTTCCGTCTTGAGACCCCGTTTAGTGCCTTCGTATTTTCTCCTTTCAAGGCGCACCAATTTTGTTTCCTTCCATCGAGAGTACTGCCATTTTCTTTTCCACCGTTCTGGTGTCACACAAGTGTGATGAGGGCAAGGGGTAGAACAAGCAACGCGTTCAACATTCCATCTCGTCCCCGTTTACAATGCTCTGAAATGTACAGTGTAGTCGTCTATAGCTGCAAAATTCTTCGAAATGCGTGGATTTACACGGTGTCAGGTCTTCGCAAAATATTTGCTGGCACTGTTTAATACTAATCAAATGAGTACTCAGTTGTCGAAGAAAACGCATCGCGAGTTGTATGTGACCAAAAAAAGTGGCAGGAGAGCGACATGCTCGGAGTGCCTGAGGGTGTGTAATTTGAGTACTGCGGGAAAGAAGGAATGATGAAGCAGCTCCTCAAATTGCGTAGACATCTTTATTAACAGCGCTTCCTCATTTTTTTGCTCTTCCCAGGGCATTTTTGCCTACTTGAGTGTTCAGAATATATCGTGACACTAAGGAATGAAGCCTGCGCCAACGCCCTATGGACGTTACGTGGCCTTCTTGGGAACTGCTCGTGTCCTTTTCATATTGACCTACGTACGCAACATTTTTAGTTTATTGAATTTCTTTAGTTCACTAAGCTTTAATATTACGTGAACACGTCGTTAAGCTTCCCTAACTTCCCTATCATATAAGTGCATTGGTGATGGCTTCCATCAAAAGATTCTGAATTTTAACCAAAAAAAAAGAGAAAGGATTAGTGCAGTTCGAAGATATTGAGAAAACACCCGCAAACTATGATAGAGTGACAAGTTAATGAGAATTTATGAGTGACTGTCATCGCGCGCAAGAGACTGCTTATCAAGGCCAGATATTGATACTGCACCCTGATTATTGGCCTCGAGGCCCACCACTGGAAACGCCGGCGCCACCGTCGGCGTGACGTGCTTGGCAGGATCACGTGGTCTCAGCGGCCGCGTCGGCTGCTTCTGGCGCACTACCGCGTGCTTTGAAAACGAGTTTCAAGTCCCACATGCGCTGCGGTCTGTTCAAATTCGGAAGTTTTCTCTCATTTTCTACTCAATTGAAACCATTGTAATAGAGTGGCTACCTCCGAAGGCGACGAACATGGGGCTCTACCGCTCGGTGCCGCAGTGCCGCGCTTACGCAAAAGAGCCCAGTGTCAGCCTGCACTGGTAACCGCGGGACAAGAAACAGCGTGAAGCATGGGTTGTAAAGCTAAGAACCGGCAAGTAGCCATCCGCTACGAGTCTTGTGTGCAACAAGCACTTCCGCGACGAAGACCTTTGTTACTGCGTCGGGCCTGCGATGTTCGGTGAGTAGCAGACAGCGCACACTGAGACGATGGCTCGCGCGCGCTTCCCGCCGGTAAATGATGCTTATCTGCCACAGGATGGTAAAAGCGCTACCTTTTACCACATGCGATGCCATCTCAGAACCCTCCAATGCGACCTCTTGATCGTCGGCCCCGTGCTCAGCGTCCACAAAATCGGCTGCAGATGCGCAAGTCATTGTTTAGATACGTTGAATTAAAAAACGCACAGGGTCCCGTATGCATTCGTTAAAGATGACTAGAAGGCGAAAGCCATCTTCTTCTTGTCAGTCGATGTACTGATTCTCCCGCGCCCCCCTCCGAAAGCCAAAAGCGTTCTGCGCCTAACACGGTTTTGCACGTCCTCCGTGACCGATCACGGAGGCAATGCAAAGCGACCATGACGTGTGAATACGTCATCATGTGACGTCACATTAGTGACGTCATAATGACGCTACTATTTTGGCGATCTGTGACGTCATGATGACGTCATATGGTGACACCATCACGTGACGATTATTTTTTGCATCACTCGTGTTGACGCCGCCGACGCGGAACGCCGACGGGCAACCTTCCCATTTGATGAGGCATGCATTGCTTCATAAACTACATAAATTTTGCATTGCCTCCGTGATCGGCCCACCGGCCAACCCCATGTGTTTTCTTGGAGCCTCATTTATTTACGTGAGAAAGATGCCACCCTGTTGACGTTCGACACGACACTGCTGCCAAAATTGCTGGGGTACTCGCCAAATAATTACTATCCTGTTTTGCGGCTGCTGGTTGCTGCAATAACTTCTATTTTATTCACCGCTATTTCAAGTTCATGTGGGTAGGGTGGCTAGAAGGGGAGGTGTGCTGAGCGCGGCGGCCAGCCATAGGAGAGGGTGGTCCTCTTTCGCGTGATCGCCGCTAGGGCACAACATAGCGCTGCCGTCTGGGGCGTTTCCGCGGCGTTTCCACGTTTCCCGTCAGCGTTTCCGCGGAGAGAGGCTAATCCGGCCATCCGGCTGTCAACGCCTGGCCGGCGGTTTGTAATTGTGTAGTTTGCTGCGAACTGTTGGCGTGTGCTGTTGATTCATGAGTGCTGTGTGCTGGCAAAGATGCTGTCTACCTAAAAGAAAAAAACTCAGCGTTGGTGCTTCGTGCCAGGGTGTGATTCCGGCTAGAGGTCTTGTTCGGAAAAAGTGCCCTTTTCCGTGCACCGACTTGCCAAGAACTGTTCTTGAAGTGGGCATGCGCCATTCCGAGGGCTGACAAACCGCTTCTAGAGAATTCCGCTGCTTGCGCAAAGCATTTGCGCAAACAGCAGAATGAATGACAAGAACTCAAAGAAATGAATGACAAAAAAGTCAAAAGAAGAAAGCCTTGTGTGATGTAAGGCAAGCCGCGAAAACCATCAAGTGCATTCTGTTCTACACAATAAAGTTTCTTTACCTAGTAACATGTTGTATTTATTTATTTGGTTTCTCAATTGAGCCTGAAAAGACTACCGAACGTTGTATTACCATGTATGCCATGGTTTAATCCTGATTTGGTTGGCGTAAATCAAGTTATCTGCTTTCGCACGTAATGAGGCGCGCGAATAAAATGATCAGAGCGCATTGGAGCATAACTAAGCCCCCAGGGCCGTAACTAAGGGGGGGGGGGGGGCGTTGAGGGGGTTCTGACACCCCCGAATTTTTTTCATGCTTTATTTATTTATTCATTTATTTATCATAGTCCCACAGCGCCCAAGGGCATATTACAGTGGGGGGGAAGAATACAATATTTCGATACAGATTCCAACATTTCAACATCACAATAAATGCAATTCACTGTCAACTTACGTAGTGATACATGGGATATACACAATATTAATCGGGTTCATAGTATAGTTTTGTCCTTACAGAACCGCGCGAGTACACTACTGGAGACCCAGCAGTGAACTTGAAAATACTTCATGTGAAGTAATTTCTGCTACTTCAGGAGACAACCTATTCCACTGGCTTATCGTCCTGGGAAAAAATGACATTCTAAATGCGTCAGCCCGGCAGCTTATTTCCTTTATCTTATTGGCATGATGCAATCGCTGCGAAACGTAATCCCGTTTGTGAAAGTATCGCGAGGGGTCCAGGCCTGTTCGGTTATGAAAAACGTTGTGAAAAAGTTTCAACCTCAGATATTCCCTTCGTTTGTATAGAAGTTCCCAACCAAACCTTTCTTTTGCTTTTGATACACTGAAATTCCTGGTATAGTTAGAGCAGACAAACCGAACAGCCATGTTCTGAATTCTTTTAAATTGGACACGTCACTTGCCTCCACGGATCCCATACAGCACAAGCAAAATCTAAGATAGATCGAACGTTAGACATGTACAGTTGAGTCTTGGCCTCAAATGGTAACTTTTTTGCATTTCTGCACAGGAAACCTAGCACACGCCCGTCTTTAATTGTGACGTGATTTATGTGACAGCTCCAGGAAAGGTCCGGTGTGAAATATACACGAAGATGCCTTGCCGAGAATGGAGAACGGCCACGTTCGCTGACGGCGCCCCCGACGACAGCGCCGCCCCACGGCATTCACGCGAATGGCGGCCAACTTTTGCCGCCCGGTCATCACACCTCCCCTTCTAGCCACCATAATGTGGGTCCTAGTTCACAGCCGACGTTTGCAGAACAAGTCCGGCAAACGTTACTGTATTTTCTTTCTTTTCCTATAGGCGTCGCATGCTACTACATGCTCGGTCTCGTAGACTGGTTCTTCTTCCACCAGCAATCTCGAGGTGGTGAAGCTTTGGTCTATGAATTTGTTGATGACAGAGAGCGGCAAGTTCACTGGAATGCTAGCGGAACGATAATTAAGGAGCATTGAAAAAAGGCGTCGCATTTGCTCACGTTGTGTGTGAGCACCAAACGAAACGAATGCGCTGAATAAAGAAACGGAAGCAGCGGCATTTGCCCGCTGAGAAGACCGATCAATACGCAGTGCGAGACAACTTGTCAAATGACATTGAAACGTCCCCGAATTTAGACCGAAAAAGAAAGAAAAAACGCTGAATCGTCGGGACGGCAGATCACAAAGTTGCCATGCGCACCGAAGCCGCAGTGGTAAGGAAATTGTTTTTGAACTGCTCTGATAGCTTCCGCGCAACAGTAGTTGTTTGTTTACTCACAAATTCTCATATTTTGCGGCCTAAAGTTCACAGCGCGGTGCCAAAACGCGCTCGTAGCAAAAGCGAAACCGTCAGTACGAACATACATGCAGAAGCTCATAGATGCAGAGGCACCGTCAGTCGTCGCGAACCCGTGCGATCGCTGGCTTGAGGCTTCTTTCTGTTATGCTCCGTTTGGTTATACAGGCAGTCTACTCTAACGAGATGTTTCACATAGTTTGCACTCAGCGAGTGACTACCTTTCGCGCAAGAAGCCGGTTTAGGAGTCTCCAACGCGGTGACAGCGTGAAGCGGGTGCTCGGTTTTCTGCAAAGAGAGACAGCGACTGTAGACTACCTTGTGCTTTCAGTTCGTCGAAAATTATTATTTTGACATTAAAGAACACAGTTCATTTTGAAAGTACTTACAGAAATGCCCTTGAGGGCTTCCGCGAGGTGTTTTTGTAGAGCGCCGACAGCAAAACCAATGGGGAGCGCGCCGGCGGTATCCTGCCTAGCACGCAATCGAGGCGCGTCCGATAGAGGGCGACTCCGTAACTCCTCGAGGCCAATAGGAACAAGTTTCATGAAAGGCTAAAGCTGGTTTGAAGTGCATTTGCCAGGCATTACCCAATACTGGCTAGCAGTGTACTATTACGCTCGAAAACAAAGGTGCCCTGTCATTATCTTCCAGCAGTCCAAAAATATAGGATAGCAACTTGGACTTTATTATAAAGTTCACGAAATGTTACGGACAACTAAACCAATAGAGCAATGAGAATTGTCGGGCGTAAAATTTTGTAACGGCAAAACAGCGGCTTGAATCATAGAACGGTCAGAGAAGTCGTGTGGTCTGGGCGATGTTGTTAAGAAAAAATGGAGCTTGACAGGCCATGTAATAGATGCAGCAAGTAATCCTTGGTCTGATTAGGTTGCAGAGTAGGCGCAAAGAAAAGAGATGCGCATAATGTGTAAATTCGCTCTTAAATTTGTTCTAACAAAAGAAAACAAAAGTTGAGGTACAGCATGGTGGCTTGAAGTGATAAGAAAGCGCTCACCAGCAATGTTTACTGCTGCCAAGCTTTTCAGATATCGTCATTGTTGAATCTTGGTTCCAGATACATTCGTTTTTGCGACAAATTCTCACGAGTTCCAAGAAATGGGGCATATAAAAATAACACCTAAAAATTGTAAAGAAATTAATAAAACCAATAAGCAAACTGAGGCAAATAAACATTGCAGCTCTCCAATCTAGGCAGAAACGCTCAACGGTCGTCCACTACATCTCTCAATTCCTATTGTAGATCCTAGAAACGTTAAATAATCTTTCAATGTGCTCCGATGAACGCAAATACTGTTACTAGACATCACTAAGCGATGTATTGCTTGGCTTAGGAGGTATGGTCATCAACGCCGTGTGATAACCCATCTTCACTATGTTCCGTTGCGTTTATTGATGATGAAAGCTTTATTCAGTTTTCGTGTGCCATTCCTCTTGTACTAGGCGTATGTGCCTGTCAGGCTTTCATTTTTTTGTGCTATTCCTTTCAGGCATCTCACCTTCTGCAATGCTGTGATGGCGCTAGCGTAAGGCACTTTAAAAAAGTAGACCTCAGCGACGTTGTCTGAACATCTGATCATGGACACCGAAACATGTAAAGATATTTCGGCAACAGCCGTGATGGTAACGTTGAAACGCTATTAAATGCGAAGCATTTGCATTTCTTGGCGAGCCAAAGGTGCCTTTACCCTATCTATCTATCTATCTATCTATCTATCTATCTATCTATCTATCTATCTATCTATCTATCTATCTATCTATCTATCTATCTATCTATCTATCTATCTATCTATCTATCTATCTATCTATCTATCTATCTATCTATCTATCTATCTATCTATCTATCTATCCGCCTACGTCTGGGCGCTCTCGCGGTCGCTTCCGTAACTGAGACGTTTTGGCATCAAAAATGTGAGAAGCCTGTCGCGAACGTCAGGGACCTCTTTGCCTTAGTCACGCGTGGCACACAGCCGCAATGCAGTGGCCGTGGTACGCGGGTATGCGCCAGAGGTAACTGACAGTATGTATCAGCCAAGGAACCGCTAGAAGAGACTGAAAATTTTGAAAACCGATAACCCCGTCGGTGGTGTTATCGGTGATTGAAAAATCTAGACAGGTGTGAAGAATAAAAATCAGGCTCGAGCCGGAATCGAGCCGAGGCATTCTGCGTGGAAGTCAAGTATCCGACAAGAGAGCCGCGCCAGGTGTTTGAACCCCTTTGGTAAAAGACCCTATTCCAGCGTCATGCAGAGGAAACGCGTATTGTCGCTCCAGTGTTGGCTATCTGCTTCATAGTCACATATGTACTCCTGTGACTCAGGAAAGTATATTCAAGCGTGGATCGACGCTGGGGACTGGGCTAACCAACTGCATGTGCGACGTGAAAATCGTGGCACAGTGGCGTGCACTTCGCTTGGACGAAATTGACATCTGCAATAAATGAAGGTTTTCATAGTGCGCTTAAAAAAAAGCGAGAATAGTAGCCCAGCTGTATTGAAGTTGCTATTATTGTAGCCCTTTCAGTCACGAAATATGATACACGTTCTGCAAATGCATCAAATTTGCATGACATGATTTTAAGGCACTCAGTATTATATTCCAAGAAAGAAAATGAAGGAATGTGTTGTTTTGTGTGAGTTTCAGTAATTTTTGGTAATAAACGTTTAATTAAAAATCTAATTATTCTTCGATCTGTCAGCTTCAATTCTTGCATAAAGTGAATCAACTATTAGATCCAAAATGCATGCACAGTTTGTTTTTTGGTTGTATGCTTTTCGAGCGAAGACAAAAAATACTCTTGACGTTGGTCCTGGAACGTCGAACGTCGAACGATCGTCAAACATGGTAGTGTCTCTAGGAAAGTGATCATCTGCAGCAGTAAGCAGCATAATGAAGGTAAATGACCGCTAGTTGTCCACTCAGGAAGCCTGCAGGAATGTGCACACTAAGTTTCACGTCATTTGAAGAAACACGCGGTGCGTGATGCGACTCCGAAGTTGATGTGTACAATTGTACACACCGTCACTGAAACGAGTAGATTTACTTTTTTTCACTCAAAAACTACAAATGTCAACAGGGTATCTTCGTGTTCCTGGAAATAATTACATTGCAACCATCTCTGCACATCCCGCTTGAAGTATTTGTGTTCGAGGATATCTCTCGGGTTGTTATACTCTACAAAAGTGAAAATACAGCGCGCAGTCGCACGTTTTGCGACTGCATTGAAAAATGCCTTTTGAACTTCCAAGAAGCAAAACCAATAACTTCGGGTTGGGGAGCGTGACGTTTTAGATTACTCGGGTGCTTCACCTGAGGCCGCACGCTTCGGCGTACATTCTCCGAATTCTTTACAGCTGCAGCCAGATGCTGACAGTCATTGCTCACGGGGAATGACCTCGCACGAATTGCACGACACGAATGCCAAAACAAACTACCCGAATACATAAAAAATATTCAGGGTCTATTTCAGGTATGCTTTCAGACTAAATTTAATAAAGATCTCCCTAGAGGTTTACAGGAGGACATCTACCGCAACTACACTGCTGCGGAAGAGAAAAGGGAGGGAATTTATGTCGATTTCATTCGGCTTGAGCAACCGTCTGCCGTCTGTCCGCCTATGCCAGTAAAAAAAGTGGGAGCCCAGAGTGCTCTTTCGAATATACATCATGTACCCCTTGATTTATAACATCCATCGGACGGGTATTGAATACACTATTTTTTATTACGAATAAGCACTACACTACAAATTTACCCATTTCCTGACGGCAGCGGACAACATTCGAACATACATGAAGCTGCAGAAAATAAATATCCCTTCAATTACCTATAATAAGAAGATATATCCATAATCATACCTGTTTACGGCAGACTTTCGGTGTGCGCCACTATATTTAATGTCCTTGCACCTGTATCCTGCATGTGTTCTCATCCTGACGATTATATCTCCAGTAACGTAGCATTGGGCGTGTCGGTTAGACATCGCTGTGGCCTTAACCGCGAGAAATGACGAGGGGGCAGCGAGACGTGGGACACTCAGGCGGAGACTTTCAACAGTGTTTATTTCAAGTAGAAGAACCACGTATTCTAGACAGCGCTTTGCGCAGCAATTATCACCTGCGTCCTCCTCATTTCGTGCGCTGAAAGCTACAGGAATTATAGCAGCTCCGTTTTCTAGGCCATTTACAAGCAAATCCGCATTGTTCACGTATGACTTAGAAGAGTGAATTGCTGGGCGGTTGAATAATTATTTGCTAAATAAATAAACGCTAAAGATCACGCTGCCACCCATACATCAACTCAACGAGCTCGTCGTTTCGCCTTCCTATCCCTCAATGCTCGTTCGTTAAGTCTGTTTGTTTAGCAAACCACGACCGACTCACTCACCAGTACATTTTTCCAAGTTATACTACTATTTCTCCGGGGTTCTGTTGATGTTCTACAAGAACTCATGTTGTTCCCTTCTTTTTCCTTGTATCTTATTTTTTGCGCTTCTTTCTTAGCCGTGCCGATGCAGTTTTGCAAGACACGACTAAGCCACCATTATACGGACAAACTGCCTTGCATGTAAGCTAGATTTGGTATCACGAAAACAGTATATTGCAAGCAGTATCTTAAGTTTGGCTCTACGCAATATCACCTCCAGATCTGAAACCAGTTTTCCTCGAAGAGTTTACATCCATCTAACATTGTACAAGTGTCTTCCATTACTTCTAAATATGTAAGCGATACGCAGTGCAGAAGAAAGTGGAAAAATATATACGTTACTCTCTCAAGGGCCGACAAAATTTCACAAGCATAAAATACCCTGTTTGCTTACATAGCTTACCAACAATTCTATAATTATTGGCAAGTATCATACGTTTCCGACAGCTATCGCCAGCAGTTGTAGTGCATTCATCCTCTTCTGGTAAAACACATTTTGAAACAACATCCACAAAATTATTAGACATGAATACACTAGGTTTTGTCTTGCTGCGTATTGCACAGAGGAGCAAAAGCATATAAAATTCATTTCAAGGCTCCTGCCGTTTTGATGATCTCTCGATTCTCTACCGAATCCAGTCTCTAGGCAGCGCAGTGCAGCGTTTGTGCATTTTGCGCCGCTTCTAGCGATATTCTATGACGTGGTATGATGTGCGTAGTCGTTTTTGACTGAAATTAACATCTATAAAAGGAATATAATTAGGCAAATAAAATGATTAGATTAACAAAAGACAATTACACAAGAAACAACAAAATTAGTTCTTCTGATGCATTCTGAGTTTCAGTTACACACTTCCGGCCTTACGATCACTTGTAGTTTCTAGGCCCTGGCTCATAATATTGATCCCGTTTCTACAAGAATTCCAAGGAGAAAAAGATATATTAAACAAAATTGTAAAGAATCAAAGAGACTTAACAAAACATTTCACCATCTCCCACTAAAGGGAACCATGTGGGGATGCGAAGCAGCGCATGGGTCGACTTAAAGTTCTGTTCATCACGGGCACCTTGCCCGATGTTAACGTGCCCTTGCATGTGGAGCACACCATGAATTCAGTGTAGTTGCTGTTGCTGTTACTCGTCCCGAACTCTTGTTCGAGCACGCCACACGGGTTCATCGCGCGTCTGCAGAATCTCGTTCGCCGACGCCATCACATGTTTTCTGAAAGAGTGTAAGGGGGCTAAGGCCGCAACGCCTTATCCAGCCCCTTACACAGGCCCGAACGCGCTAGCGCGTGCGAGCACACGTGGTTTCGTCTGCGTTACGCCAAGCTAGGACAGCATACGGCAGCCTGGGCCCCTAAAGTGCTCTGCACGTATCATCATCAAGGTGGTCGAAGAACAAGACGAAGAAGACTTCTCCTTGGCGCGAGCGCGCGCTCTGCACCTATCATCATCAAGGCGGTCGAAGAACAAGACGAAGAAGTCTTCTCCTTGGCGCGAGCGCGCGCTCAATATGATACATATGGCTATGGTAGGTTTTAGAAAGCGGACAGTCGCCGATGGAACTACGGACAAAGCCCAGCGCGAAAGCTGCTTCGCATCTAAAAGTTGAAGCTCCAGCAAAATAACGAAGCAATAAAACAAATAAAAGAATCAGAAAATACGACGCGGTAGCTAGAAAATCACACCATCTCCCGCTAAAGGGGATCATGAGGCGATGCGAAGCAGTGTTTCGGCATGTAGAGCCCGCGTTCCAGAGGGGGAGTGGTGAGGGGGGAAAGGGGAGAGGGGAAGAGGATAGTGGGATGGGAGAGGGGAAGAGGAAGAGCGAGGGGGAGAGAAAATGTGTGAGGGGAGTGGAGAATGGGGGAGAGAGGAAGTGGAGAGGGGGAGGGAGAGAGGAAGTGGAGAGGGGGAGGGTAGAGGGGAAGTGGAGAGGGCTTGAGCATGCGCAGTAAGGGTGGTCACGCCGCACACCACCACCGGATTGAACTCCACTCTAAGATGCTTCACATCTGAAACGAATGTATGCACTTGCATTCGACGTAAAAGCTGCAAGAAGTGCGCAGCTGTGATTCGCCTGCCCTTCAGCAAAGCTCGGGATCGCGAGCAAGCGCGCAATGGCGTTCCAAGCGTTCAGCCTGCTCGGCGTACATGGCGTGAAAGAAACCTTCATTTGTGATGCAGTGGCACCCTCTCACCTCCTCCTTTTTCTCCTCCTCACCCACGCATCTCTTCTCATCGTCCTCAATTCCATTTTCCACTGTTACGCTATACTTTACCCTCCCCCTCCTCCTTTCGATCCTAATCACACTCACTTCCCTTACCCACCCTCGTCCTATACGGTACTATACACGGCTATGCTATGCTCTACCCTTTTCCTCTTCCTCACTTCCCTTTTCCACCCCCTTGCTGTACCCTACTATACATGGCTATGGTATGCTTTATCCTCCCCCTCCTCCACACTCTCACATCGTTCCTCCTCACCCTCACCCTCACTTACCTTTACTACCCCTTACTATACTGTAGTACACACAGCTATGCTATGCTGTACCCTCCCCTACCTCCTTTCCTTCCTAGCGCCCTCACATCTCTCCTCACCCTCACTTTCATTTTCCTCTCGCTTGCTATGCAATACACGGCTATGACATGCTTTATCCTCCCCTCCTCCTTTCCCTCCTCCTTACCTTCACGTCTCTCCTGTTCACCCTCACTTCCCTTTCCCTCTTGCTATACTGCCCTACACAGGGCTATGCTTCCCTCCTTCTTTCCCTCGTCATCATGCTCACTTCCTTTTTCCACATTTATGTTGTTTTTACCCTCCCCCTCCATCTTTCCATCCTAATCCGTAGCCCCTCAAAAGCAGGAAATTTATAACTGGACTTAAAAACACCGGTGAGTTACATCGCGACACATAATCTTATAGCGTAGGACGCCCACTGGCAATAAGTACATACGTCAGACAAACTACGTGACATGGATTATTGGGTGAGTGGTTCGTAAAAGAAAAAAAATAAGTTCGTTGAGACTAAACAATGGAAAACGAAAAGTGCGGGCCACTGCATTTGCATTCACGTTCGAAGTATACTCTTCTTCATGCAATCCATACCTCCCCACGCGCGGAAATACTCGACGTAAGCTAAACAACAACAACAAAAAAAAAAACAAGAAAGCAGATTATTTCCATCCGACAGGTTCGACCATCAGGATCCCCCGAGTGGGCAAACAGAAGCCGTGGCAAGAACAGAGATCGCATTTCTATATTGGGCACCCGCTCTCACCGCTGCCAAGAACAGATTGCGACTGACCGCCCGTACCATGCGTCAACAAAGTGCCCGTGCGTTTCATGTATCCCCAGGGATGAGAAGCTAATCCGACAGTGGGTGATTCCGTTTTCTTATTGATTTGCGATGCGGAGCACAAAAAAATAAGATTTCGTTGTAAACAAAAAGCACCAATGTCTTTAGACGCTCGAAAACTGCATTACATAGGGCAATTCTTTCTTGAAGCTTCTTTATAGCGAGAACCACCGTTACTTTCCAAGAAACTTTCAACAGATGATACAGCTCAGTTCAGGAAAGGTGGATTTCGCAAACGCTGCATTAGTAGTGTAAAACCTTGCGCCATGTGGTCAATATTTCGTTGTTTTTTTCGTTTTTTTTTCTTGTTATTTTATTGTCGAAATACTATGCACAATACAACAATACACTGTAAGGAAAAATTACCCGAAAGAGGAGTAACGGAGCCCAATAGGCGTTCGATGAACAGATACACTGCGAAGGAGCAACCTCAGGGGGAGGCGTGCCGTGTGCAAACCCGTTAGTCTGCAAAAGGAGCAGCGGCGTGGGAAATGCAGGCCGTGTGCGGAGATACGTTCCCTGTGCAGATATACGTTCCGTGTACAAACCGTTGTCATGGGAACTAACCGCCCTCATCGCTCTTGGGTTAGTTTTCCCACTTGTGTTCGTGGTGCCATGTTGCTGGTTGTGTCGCGCTCGGAGCGTTCGACGATCTAGAAGCTACGCGGCGGTGCCTTAGTTTTACAGGTACGCGTGGATGAGCGTGTGGTGATGCTTTTACGTTTCGCCGCACCCATGAAGTCTGGAGCTGGTCTCGACACGCCGCGACGCCACGCTTTATATCTCCGGCGTAGTCACGGCACTACGTTGCCACCGGCTCGGAATGGCAGCCGAGAAGACAGTAGGCCTATCGGATCCATGATTTCACTTTCACTCTGGGCAGAAATCGGCGCTGGATTCTTTCACAAGTCATACTTTATTCTGCCGTACCTGTCGCGTGCGCGAAACACATCGCTCTCGCCGGCAACAGGCTCGATCGTGCTGTTGTATATGGCGCGCACGAAATGCACCGCGAAAGCCGGCTTGGGCGTCAGCTCGCTTATGTTTTGTGACCGCCTGGAAATTTGGCCGCCATTGCCGTCGGCCGCCCGGAGGCTCGCTCATCGAGGGTTCGCCGCGGTGATGAGCTTTGGGCTGACGATATTGGGCAGAGGCCTCGCCGCTGCGCTGCGACTCGTCCAAAACGCATTGCGAAGGCCGACAACAAGATCGGTTGTATGTCGCACGCTTGAAGTGTACTGGCGATGGGCTGGGGGGCGGCTTTAGGTAGCCAAATTTAGCTGTCCTTCAGAACTCTGTGGAAATCGGTCGCCATTACCGTCCGCTTCCCCTTCGCTCGCTCGCAAGCAATTCGCCGTCGTTCGTGGCGGCGGCACCGCGCTCACACGCTCTTCTGCTCAAGCTTCGCTGGCGGTAGCAGTGGCTGACGGGCGTGCTGAAACCCACCCAGAAAAAATTCTATGTGGCTTTGGCTTGCTCCAGCTGTACGAAGCCGCTCGCAGAGAGCTCGCCGACTCGTTGGCGGCACGGCGATTGGCGGCGCCTCGGCGTGATGGCTGCGGCTGGCGCAGTTGAGCTGTCGCGCTATGCGGCTCGAAATGTCTCTTTGCTGACGTGTGACATCACAGTGAAATTATTTGCGTGCCATACTTTAGACGTGTGTTTTTATTTCACCTTGCACGTATTTGCCATGTGCGTACGTCTTCATCCTGTCTGTCACGTATGGCTAACTATTTGTAATCTTTTTGTACTTTGCATAATGCAGGCGTTGTCCAGCACGTGCGGAATGCTGTGTTGCGCTGGAGCGTGCAATGCGAGTCATCTATCGTTTCCGTTGGAGCAGCCTCAAAAAAAGGACTGTACGAGATATGACAACGCGGTTGGACCTGTATGGGACATTGTACAGTAAATTCAATGAAAGAAAGCAGAAACTTTATATGTAAGGGGAAAATAAAACGTTTAATTGTCTCACTTTTGTCTTTCGTTGTTGCATTGACTGCGATAGCAATGATACACGCAAGACTAAATATTTTTGGCGTGTTTTTTTCCGCGCCATTTGTGGCTCACGACAGAAAAAAAAATATTCGGCAGATCCCACGCGTGTGGGAATCGATTTCATGCGAAGCACTCGAAGAATACTTCTATGCTGTGGATCGACGTGTTTTCGTAAGTGTAGTACCTGTGTGTACATCGTGGGCTTACGAGGGATGTCGACAACATTTACGTCTAAAGGGCAATTAATGGTGCGACGCAACGTCAGCCCTCACGTTAGAACACATACGTCAATATTATTGAAACTAAGTGCACTTTATGGAGTAATCATGTGAAAATCATATGTAACTAATCGTTAACGTTTTCCCCAGGGGTCGAGCAATGTTTCAATATTGCTTGCTTATTCATACAAATACAAATGTAATCTTAATTAGACTGGTATGAACGCGGAGCCAACGTTGGAACCACCGACGTTAATCTGATATGACGCCTGTATCGTAGGAGTACATATGTAGTTACTAGAGCACTGCTGTTGATACTACTGACGTTTTAGACGTTCTCACACATTGACCTTTCACTCTCACATAAATTATTTGCCTTTAGTGTCCCTTTAAATGGATGAATGGCTTTGGCAGCCCCATTAGTCTCCAAAGGGACGAACCACGCACCCTTTTAACACAATTTTGCCTCAGAGTGTTGCGAAAATGAGCGTGTTTTGTTGTTACGTACGCACCTTGCTCGCAACATGTGAGCCGTAGTATCTACAAGAGCTCAATTGTTAATAAAAAAATTCCGAATGTTATTATTATACATTGGTGAGAATATGGCGCTTCGACTTCAAAAAATGCCGCCATCACTAGTCTTGATTACTAACCGTTGTTATTTACAAAGCTACCTCAAAGGACCATGCTGAAGCTCAATACGTAACGAACTACATACTTCGGGAAGCGCTAAAAAATGGTGGATAATTCCGTCATTGGACTAAGATCGGCTAAGGATAACCTTTGTCTCATAAGAGAGGATATGACCAATATTAGGGAGTATTAGCAGGCCTTTAGCCAACGGCATAACCATCACTGAACTGAATTTTGCACTAATTTGTCTATATTAGCCAGTTTTAGTGAATGCAAGTAGTATAAAGGTAAATAAGGTAGTCGAAGTCACGTGACTGAGATTACACCACCTTGAATATTGGCCCATATTTTCAATCATACTTCGAGGAAAACGGTACGATTTATGCGGAGCAAACAACTGCCGTATGTTTGACATTAGAAAAGCTACGCCCATTAAGAAGTTTAGATGAAGGAAGCCGAGGAAGATTTCGTTTTAACAGCAAAGCTTTTAGCGCTCAACTTTAAACATATGACCGAAAAAAATCTATCATCATAAACGGGTATGTGCCACAGAAATTGGGTAAATCCCACTACCCACCACTGGTCCACTAAAAATGAAGAAGGCAACACTTAGCCCAAGAAATGGCTGCGAAGCGACGGCGGCGAACCGAAGACCCCTAGTACGTACAGCGAGAAAGTACTAGGGAACGGGAAAGGTAACGGCGGCTGCTAGAAGACCCCGAAGCGATGGAAGCAGCACGCCAACGACGACGTGCCCGTATATCTGAGAGGTGCGAACACTCAGTTTCAGCGCGAGTTTCTGTCTCTGGAGTTTGGACATTCGTGTCGTGTCTGTGACTGTCCGTGGTTTAACTCGAACCTCTATGCGCTGAGAATGAGGCTATAAACAACCTATCATCACCTAGCTAAAGCCAAGCAACAACCTAGAAGCAACCAGATTAGATTTCAGAAGCATCCAGTTTTGCTGTTTCAAGCTTTCCGCGGCTTCATGCAAGTTTCGCCATTTTTTTTTCAAAAAGCTAGATGTAGTTACACTGTGTATATTGCGTGTGGAAACCTCTCTCCAATGATTACAAGCGTTCTCGCACAACAGAGAGTTCATCACGAAACACCTATTAAGTCTGCTAGGAACATATGCTGTCGCATAACCTTGTAGCGTCATCAGTGATATTAAACATTATCATTGGTGACAGTAATGCCAAACTGTTGGATACATTAAACTCAGTATCTTTTGATTGCGTTAATAAGGCGGCAATAGGGGCTAGTTGGTACGTCTTCATGCTTGTGATGCAGTGTAGATATACACGTACCAGAACAAACGAGGAAGCAACATGCGCATCACCCTGTGTTGTTTCCTCGTTTGTTCTGGTCCGTGTACATCTACAGCGCATCACGAGCATGAAGTTTATTACGCTAGCTGCCTAAATGCCTTTTCATATGAAAACCTAATTACTCTTCCAACTCAGTGCCCCCCCGCCCCTCTATAACAAAAGTTTACTATGGACCTCAGTATTTTCTAGCATCTCTACTACCCCTCACACTGGTCTTATCGAAGTTTCAAAAACCAATTACTGCCCAATATTCGCGCGTTTAGCTTATGTTCCTGGAATTCCAGCACAAGCTTCCGTAGAAAGAAGTCGTGAGTTATACGGTCTATCTCTTCAAAAGCTAAAAAGGAGCCGGTGCCATATTAGTGCACCAGCATCCCCACACATCATATATACAAAATAAGTCTAATCCTGCAATATTTATTGAATTGATTGCTATTTCAGGCCGGTACCTACTAATGGCGTGCTATAACCACGAGAATGTGTTTATCGAATGTCAAAAAATAACTTCGAATGCGATTGCAGATCTTAATGCACCAATTGTTTGCACAAAAAAACAACGCTTTAACACCGCGCCACTCGTGTCTCTCAGCCAGTTTAATTATGTATTGAAAAGGAGTACAAGAAAAACATCCATTTAGCATTTCACATCGCGAGAGGTACAAAACATATTCCAATTTATTAGAGAAACTGCGCAATCTGGCAAGAAGTAAATATTGCAAAAATACAATTAAGTGTGTCACGAATGCCGCCAAAAGGGAATGAAAGGTATTACCTGTTTTTTTAGGTTGGCCCGGCAGTACCGTCCAATTAACTAGGATGCAGTCGGAGGATCATCTCATTGATATTCCCTTGAACATTGCGGTCTCTTTCATTAATTTCTTCTTTACCGGTGAAAAAAGAGTCTGACTCTCCATTGACCCTCACGTGTCCTCATCTGCCTCATAGCGTTTTCGTCAGCCAGCCACACCCGAACATGTGCTCGCTCTCATTTACAACCTTAATGAGTACATGACCTTGTCTTGATAACTTCAGCCCATCAATCATAAAAATTATATCTGGAATATGCCGTTACATAGTGAACCTTACACTTAAAACGGAAGCTTTCCCTAGTTGTTTGAAAAAGACCAGAGTAACCCTGCATTCAATAAAGGAGGCAGGCGTCTAAATCCTGAACATCACTCTAAAGCTGTACTTGCGTTCCTTAGTAAGCTTGACGGAGAGATATTACTAATACACTTGTCATGCTATTTATCAAGATGTCCTATTCTTCCACCGAATTGCTTTGGGGATTAGGAAGCGATATTCCACATTTTTAGAATAAAAAAGTTTGGCGCGTAATTGACAGTCAAAATTTTCCGGGTGAACTATTTATTAAAGCTCTAATGCGCTTCATTAATTTCTTTGTAGCACACCTTGTCCCAACATTGCTGCTTCTATTACAGGCTACGTCATATCAATGCTCAATATTTCCGCACACTGTTACCACAAGAAATACATCATGCTATGGAGATCACCAGGGCTCCTTGCTGAGCTTGTTGGTTTATAACTTGGCAAAAATAGGTTCCTAATAAAACGGGCAGGCAGTCAGTGCGTTAGCGCGCCATCTCTAGGCTTAGGTGACAAAATAAGTGATGCTCTTGAGCCTGCGGACGTGTCAAGCATGGTAGTGTGGTGCCTCTTTTGTCTAGCACTCCAGACTGATCCTGTAATAGACACGTGTTATTGTGTGCTGGCATGATTTTACAGATCGGGTCAATGCCGTTTCCAGTGCATTTCTTTCGACTCTTTTAGATCAGTGGTTCAAGATGATTGGCTAACACATCCACGTTACTCTATTTATAATGCGATTACATTGTCCGGCAGCATGTATACATCAGCGTGGCTTCGGTAATGAAGAGTTGGTAGTTCGCGCCCGTGTTTGTCGTTTCGTGCCTTTATATTGACCCCGTCCTATTCGCGCCATACCTATTTCTTTCAAGTACGGTGATCAATACATATCTATGGGAAGGAACGACGGGGTGCAGCATGGTTAGGCCAGGTTTCACATGGCGGCTAACCAAAACAGCCGTTAGTTACAGCAGTTGGTTGGAAGGTGCCATAAGTTCATTATCTGGAGTCGAAATCCTAGACTGCTCACCCTTGCGAATGCGACACTCAGTGACGCGGGAAGGCAGTGAGCCAGAGCCTAATATACAGCGGGGCGCACCGCGAAAGTTCGGGGTATTGCGAATAACTCTCCAGACGGAAGGCAAGGCAATATCTGCGGTCTTTGCGCAGCAAATATCCTGCGGGATATAGGATATAGCGCTTTTTTTTATTGACAAAGAGCAAAATTATGCGTATCATGGACACCACAATATGAGCACCTCCACTACGATCGACTGGAAAAACGACGTACCGTGTATCGCACCTTGAAAAAAGCGTCATGGTGCGCATGGCATCTTGCTATCAGTTAGCCGCCAATAGTAGATGGATAAATGTGGATGGCGTATGTGCCATGTCGTAATAGTGATCATCAAAACCAAAAATATAGAAGATTTTTTCGAAACAAATCAGCAATCTAAATAAACAATAATTGGAATAAGGATACTGAAATATATGTGCTTTGATTACAACTGATTCAGAGCGAGTGGCGGTCGTAATGTTAGCAACAGAGCGATGAAGGACTGAATAATAAACAATGAAACCTTTTGTAATGTAGGGCACGTTCATCTACCGTAGATGGATGAGCTTCAATGAAACATACAGCCAGACCCATTCCTTCGCTGGAAGTTGGAGACCTTCGAAGCCATCTTAATAGATTTCCTTTTTACCGTCGTTCACCTAATTGGTAATAATGAAAAAAAAGATGATTATTCATAAGGTAAAAGGACACTAAAGAGAAACAATGAATTGATTTATATTGATAAGGTGTACACTGAGGACTCTAATGCCGAATTTCACTATCATAAGTTTATTAATAGAGGAGGAAACCAAGGTCAAGGTATCACTTTTAAATTTGGCGCCGTATAATCCGCGTGTGCCGTCACGGCTTTCAAAGTGTACTTGTCTCATTGCGGCCACATTCGCTCAACAAAATTTCCTGAAACTTCGCGTGTTATGTTATGGCGTCACGGCGTTTGGTGCGAGAATTCCAAGGTGGCGTCGCCACCCGCATTTTCTTTTTGTTTGTTTTCTCGCTTACCAAGCTTCTTCTCGAGGCAAGCATGGTGATTTTGGAATTGTGAAATAGTAACGTACTTTAATATGAGAACAATCGCTTTTCTCCTTGGTGCCCCTTTAAGGAAGATGTTCACGTGTACTGTCATAAACAAATCATTCCCGACAATCTGCCCAGGAAGATGGCTTGTAGGGCGAGTGAAAGGACGTACGTTGATTGTTAACAGGGGGTTCGGTATGCGGGATGGGCAAAAATAAACGAGTAGCACAAAGAAGCCGCTTATGCCAACGTAAACAGGGCTCTGTGAGGCAATGTGATGTACTGAAGCTGTCGGAGGCATTTACTGAGGTTACCTCTGCGCCCTGCTTTGATAGCGTCTCGTAAATGGTGAATAAATTCCTGTCGTATCTTTCTGTGAAAGTCTTGCCTTCTCGGATAGAGTTCTTTCAAGCAGATCACGGCAATCCCCCCCCCTAAAAAAATAAAATAAAGGGCTCACCATGATCTTTTTGATTACTGCGCATCAGCGTAACGACTGAACATTCTTGTTGCCGTTTCCTTCTGAAAGTCTGCTTTCTGCATTGGCACCGCCAACTGAGGAACCCAGCGTCCAACCTTTGTCAGTCATGGGCAGAGAATATTGAGATTTTTCACGCTGTGCCATCATGCTGCTCAGACATCCGTACTATCGATATCAACTGTGGTCTCCTCTCCACTGTGTGTATTGTGAACTCCGTACTTTTGGCTCGCCAGACGCTTGTGAGCACAGATTTTATCGGCTAGGATTGGTTCGAGTGATGAGTTTAGTGTCGGCCGGCACGTAGCCCGGTTACGAAATTCGCGAGCTAGCGTATACGCCTTTTCATTAACCTCCAGACAATTTTGTCCCAGGCACCAGACCAGCCGATTTTTTTGGGGTTGTTCTACTGCCTATTAGTTCGACGGCTGTGGTAGGTAGCGCGGCCCGTCAGATCTCCCTAAAAGTCGAGTTAATGCCCGTCCACGATAACATAAATAAAGCAAAATTGATCCGACACTCTTCCTGGGCGCTGTCTGTGTTGAGGCGACAGACCAACTTTGTATCATACATCGTGGGGTTTAAATAGAAGGCCCGAAGAGCTATAGATATTCCTAGGAATTAAAATTAATGTTAGTATAGAGCAGTGGAAGGTACAGCTCGCTCGCTGAGACCAGGAGGTGCAGGTGGCACTTTTGGGCCATCAAGGTAAAGGCAGCTCAAAATACGGCAACACGAGAAGAAGAACGACACATGACAGGCGCCGTCATTATATTAAAATCCTTCTGTCGTGAGACAATAATCAATGTTCGATTGCCTGTTTCCAACTTCCCATGTGATATGTCCATTAAATTTAGGACCCGTGTTCACTACAATAAGGTTAAGTTGCTCGCAGATATCTGGAAATCACTTCCTCTTGGCATCTGTATATCCGTCAAGATAACGGATACGGCCATTCATGTCCCACCCGAGAGGACTGGGAAGCTGTCCTGCTCGGCTGCTCCGACCTCCAAGCCCAATAGGCATTGGTGGCTAGAGCCCGGGCCGCCGCGGCAGCTACAGGGATACCGGACTAGGGATCCCTCCTAGTGTTTGTGAAGGGCGGGCCCATGCGGCTCACCCCGTCCACACCTGTCGCTGTATATAGCTTAATAAATGTTTTCCACCACCATTCATGTCGCCTACCAAAATAACTTGGGCGTTATTACCAAATTTCTTAATATCCGTGCTTAAGCAATCCTCTTTTTCACAATTCCATGACGAGTGCACCCTTCCCCTTGCGGAAAAGTCGCGAAACGTCCCTCAATCTCGGAGGCTATATTTCAGGCGATACCGGTTTGCCTGGCCCCTATTGAATCCCTACCAAAACGACAGATGCCAGCACAGGAAAAGGATAGAGGAGGATTCACTATATCCTGGTTCTTTCTTATGCACCTGTTTCTATATTTCCATATCACCGCCATCATCAGCGCCACTATGCTTCATTTTCGTGCCTCTAGCGACGTGTTGGTTACGCATTACTGTTTGATAAAACTTGAAGCATCCGAGATGGTGGCTTGATGTAGATCGCTTTATGGTCGCACGAGTTTGTGACACAGACATTTAGTTACGTCATTCATGGGTTTCCACCGAGGTCGGTGCAATTACACCCTCTCCGTAAGTTAAGGAATGGTGCTCCTTAGTGTCATATTGACCGTAGTTCTCTACGCTGTAAAAAAATACCAGTAAGAAATCGTCGTTTTATAAAACAGTTGTGCGCTCCTAGAGTATGCGCTTCAAGTCATCCGATAAGGTAAATCGTATGGCTCCATAGGTGAAGAGTTAATTAGTGTTATTTTCTTAATTACTCCTCAGATTAGTGTCTGGAGTGCTTTGCGATTCCATACTTCGGTAATAGGAAAGCGGGGGAAAAATGATCTCGTATTTCCAATTTTCAGGAATTGCGAACGCATTTTGCAAGAAAGCCTATTAGGCATGCAAGTAAACGATCTCTTTACTTGCACGAGATTTCTTCATGTCTGCAAAACTGGATGTCTTGTTTTTACTTTTTCTCTATAGCTCCTCACTATAATTGCATGCACTGAAGGAATGAATGCCGACACGCTCTATAGTGGAAATAAATATAACAGCATTTAAAAATTATTATAGATATAATAACATTCGAAAACTTGTAATAAATCATTTTGGACATAAATTACCCCAGTGCTGAGCTCACATTGAACGGCGACGGTAGTGCAATCAGCTGTCGTCTAACGTGATGTACCAGCGCTGAAAAGTTACATTAATTACTCCGCTGCTGACGGAAGGTCGCGGGTTTCATCCCTGCCACCGCAGTCGCATTTCGATGGAGGCAAAATGCCAGAGGCCCGTGTACTGTGCGATGTCAGTGCACGTTAAAGATGATCGAAATTTACGTACACTGCAGTGGGCCTCATAACAATATCATGGTTTTGACGCGTAAAACCCCACATATCGTCAATACGTGACATAGCCGCCGAAAGCCACGTGCGTAGAAGGGCGTGGCAGGTATATGAATACATATTCTGATGAGAGTGTCGAAGGCACGTAACGCGATTTCAGTTCCATCCTGGCCCGGAGCAATTCTCGAGCTTATATTTTTGTCTTTTTTTTATTTTCACCGGCGAGTGGCGTATACCTAGTGACTCTAATCTCTTCTTGCATATTGCCGACTGACGTTTGCTGCAGCAGGTCAAAGCCGCGTTTCTCTTAATTTTCTTCTTCTTTTTAAATGCGAAGCATTTCTTAGCGAATCTCTGGCACTTTTACCGTTTCTATCTATCTATCTATCTATCTATCTATCTATCTATCTATCTATCTATCTATCTATCTATCTATCTATCTATCTATCTATCTATCTATCTATCTATCTATCTATCTATCTATCTATCTATCTATCTATCTATCTATCTATCTATCTATCTATCTAGCGGCCTACGTCTGGGTGCTCTCATGATCGCCTCCTTAACTTGGTGTAGACCGAAATTTGCATGGGAGGGTAAGAGGATTTGACGAATATGATTGCGGGTCATGACATGAATAACGTTAAAATCTTGTCGCGTACGTCGTCAAACCCTTTCCACTAGACACGTGTGGCACATACCCGTTTACCACGGGCCGCAGTGTACGGGTATGCGCCACAGGTGATCGACGGTTTATATCTACCCAGGAACGGCGAGAACAGACATTGGTAACTACTTAAACGCTAGAGCGTTAAGGAAAACCAACATCGGCAGCGTTGACTCAACGAATGGAAAGAATGAAAATTAGGATCGCAGAACGAATCGAACCCAAGTATTCTGCGTGGCCATCAGGTATTCTACCACTGAGCCACAACAGGTCTAAAACTGGTTTGGAAAAACAGCCTACACACGCGTAATATCGGTGCAACGTCAATTGTGTTTGTGGTGCTGGCTATCTAATTTTACAAGAAAGCAATAAACACTACATGATGCTCCTACGATGTGTACTCCTACGATACAGGCGTCATATCAGATTAACATCTGTTGTTCCAGTGTTGGCTCCGCTTTTATAGCAGCCTAATAAACATTACGTTTGTATTCCTATGACTCCGCAAGCTACATTGAAGCATTGCTCGACCCCGGAGGAATGCATTAACGAAAGTTACATATGATATCCACATCACCGCACTGTACAGTGCATTGCGTTCACCAGAACGACGCAGTGTCCTTTTTATTTCTTACGAGGCTGGTCGATGGCCTCATGCTGACCGAGGATGATGCCAGATTGATTGACAGCCGCTTTGTAGACTAGGCTACGTAGGGCACATACGCCCAGGTAGTCTACGAATGCGACAAACACCATCCACTGACGTTGGTTATACGTAGCACAAGGCCTACCAGCCTCGCCGGCCTATACCCCACCAACGCGAAGGGTGACTTCAGGGTCCGACATGTCGGCGGCTCTATCGACAGACAATTTGTCGACGAAGTGACCGAGGCATCCACGATTTCCAACAGCTGTACTATACCTCATACGTCACTACGCATGAATCCCTCGTCTCCGCGATCACGACCAGATTCGATAACAAGTCATGACCAGCTGCTGGTGCTCACTGATCACGGGAATGATGCCCTTGTTCAAGAACTGTCAAGAACTTCGTGCACACATTCACACGGGTTCGTGAAACGTGCGGGCGTTTTCGGGACACGTATAAGCACTACATATCAGCTTACCGCTTCTGGTGTTGGTAATACCCATGTTGCCATTGGCAGCGTTACCCAACCGTAAACAACTGCATATATAACACATATGAGGCTCTTCAACATATATATGTGTGCGTATAAAATTTATACAAATCTTTAGCGTCATTTTGTAACGTGTCGCTCAGTAAAAAAAGTTACGCCACAGTCACCTACCCGCCGCATGCTTCCCATAACATCGACTTCCACGGTACGTGGGATCTGCGGAATTTTCTTCTTTTTTTTTGACGTTGAGGCAAAGTAAGCGTTTTTGAAAATACACTTTTCTTGCGCAGTTATGCAGGTGCGGCATTTTAACATAGCAAGCGCCTTCTACCACTCATGGGAAACATGACCGGCAAGAATTCCTGCATATCATTACTTGGGAATTCTCCGGTGAGGCTTCGCAAGGTTTTTTTTTTATTTTGATGTCGGTCTATTTAAATGCGGTAGCGGCATGCGAAAAAGCATGATATTAGAGTTCTCTATTTTGTTCCAAAAATATGCGAAGCTGCTTTCGGAACACGACCACAGAAACAGAGTCTTATTATAATATTTTCTCCGCTCCTTTCTTTCCCCTCTTTTTTTCCGCCTGAAGGTTCAGATCCTTCATTCTATGCAATAAAAACTAAGCGTTATGTATGTCTCGAAGTAAGAGTTTTCTGAGCAACAGCAAACCACTGAATGAGCGCATCACACGATTTAGAATTCAAGATCTGGCTATGCTACAACTACGTAATGCCAATGTAACAAAAATTAAGAGAGTATACAGTACCCAACACTCCTATATCAATTATTTGTTTTTTTTTTGTCAATAGTGCTTGTTCGTCGTGTCATGCTGACGTTACTTCGATAGAAAATATATGAACATGTAGAATGATCTTATCCGTCCTCGTGACGCTTCCTATCAAAGAGATTATGCCACTTTTATTCACATTGACTAAGAGGGGCATAGCTACATTGGGCCTCAAGAACGCTTTGCACAAATGTTGGTTCCACAAATTCGAGCAAAGTTTTCAGAAGCAGGCCGACAGGCTGATAGCTGCTGGCTTTCCAAGCCAGTTGACGAAAGGTGTAGCGGAATCGTTGGTGAAGAAGCAGTCAGGTCAGAGCTGCGAGAGAGACAGAGAGAGAGAGAGACGTTTATTTACAGAAAGGCAGAGAGGTCGGCCTGAGCGATATTATGCTCTAGCCTGCTACTCTACACCGGGGGTGGGGAAAGGGGAGAAAAAAGAATGATGGATGAGTTATTCTGTAAATGCCCAAAACAAGAAACTGGAAGCAATACCGTACGTTCATGGGCTTTCATGTAACCTGAACAAAATGGCGAGCAGATATGATGTTCGCGTGGTTTTTTAAACACCTCGGGAACTGGCTAGTTAGTGCAAGGGCATCAGCGAGAACAAACAAAGGAGGAACGCACGTGTTATTAAGCACACCGCGGAATTTGCATCCTGTGAGACACAGGTAGTTTATTATGTCTTTGCTTTCTTGTGGCAAGGAAGACAGTGGCCAAACTGTCCGATGTATTAGAGTCGAAACGCGGAGTAACGAAATCGTGGACGACGAAATATTTTCCTGTCCCGGCGATCGCCCTTACGATTCAATGCAACTCGCCTTTCGTGACAACGAAATCTTTGCCAAGCTGCAACATCCCGCAACAACTAAACATCACGGGACGTTTCACCACGAATTATCTGCTCGCAAAAGGTCAGCGTACTCTGAAATGCGCTTAAAACTCCTTCAAGTACCACCACGTTGCACTTGCGTGCGCGTCGCCATCTTTCTTTACGAAATTGGACAATTGTGAAAGCAATCCCACGCGCAAGACGTTGTCATTGCCACTGTGTTGCTTCCTTAGAGCGCTTCTTTTTATTTATTTATTTATTTATTTATTTATTTATTTATTTATTTATTTATTTATTTATTTATTTATTTATTTATTTATTTATTTATTTCTGCACAGCGGCATTGCCGTTCGCGCTAGAGGCATGCCAGCTCGCTGTTTGCTGTTCTCCGTCGCTGCGCGCAAGCAGTTTTTCTTGCGCACGTCAAGTTTCTCTTGCATTTTTAAGGGTATGTCCAGAACCCATTTTAGCGACGTTTTGTGGCAGCAGCACATCCACGCAGGAGAAGTGGGTGCTATGGCTATGTTGGAAAAAGAGTGACGAAGAAGACGAGGAATTCTCGTGCTTTCGGATCAAGCGCATCAGCAGGAATCCACGGAGCCTGGCTGCGGTTTATTGAAAAGAGGCCCTTTTTAGGGGTGAAGCCCCTTAGGGGTGCCTTGTTCGAGTTTGCCTTGTTCCTGTAAAAAAATATCAAACTTTGCAATTTTATTGACTTTTGCTCGTGCGAAAAGCCCTCGAAAAATCGATATACATAAATAAGTCATTATTTTTGCAGTTACAGCACTTCATTAGCTCGCCGGAAATACCATTTTATCGAGTGCATTCCATAAACGTCCTTTGAAAAAAATTGTTTGATGCCCTTTAGCTGAGTCGGCGCAAAACTACAGACTCTCGCAAATAGGCGGGAAAATTTTTGGCAACAGAAATAAACGAGCAGAACAAGTTTCGAACTTCAAGAAAAACGTGGAAATTTTTTCAGCCATATTTGTGATGGTCGGAAAAACGCTGGATGATTTGGCATGGAATTATCCCTAAGTAAGTTTTACCCGCACTGCTATGCCGACCGCTGCCCCGGTTGCGGAAACTCGGCCACGATATTCCATGTCACGATTAATGTACCACAACAATCTTCCCTCCCTTACCAGTTTCGGAATTATTTTTCTTAAGGCTTTTATATATATATATATATATATATATATATATGTATATATATATATAGTTGAAAAAAAGCACGTAGGAAAAATTGTTCAGTAAAGGACTGACGTTTCGACCGCGGGACCGGCCTTCGTCGGAGTGATGATGTTCGCGTGGCTTCCGACGAAGGCCGGTCCCGCGGTCGAAACGTCAGTCCTTTACTGAACAATTTTTCCTACGTGCTTGATTTTTTCAACTTTTACTTCCGGGTCCTTTGTTAGCACTTTATTGTTCTTATATATATATATATATATATATATATATATATATATATATATATATATATATATATATATATATATATATATATATATATATATCTTGTGAGACGACGTCAGGTACGACGGAACGATTGTTGTATTTACCGCAAAGGCGCGCGAACCAAAAACCGAACACCGGCGATCCAACACAATGATGATGATCACGATGATGTGTATGCACAAGTGAAGATGATGACCGACACAGTCAGCGCTCACACTATTTTCCCCCTTCACGAAAGCGGTCAGCAAGACGTCCCTTTAGTAAGGGTACGAACGCCGGATATAGGGCTTCAGGCGAGACACATGGGTGATCTCGGTACCGCGACGACGGCGGTCCGAAGCCGAACTAACAGGAGCGACGCGGTAATTCACCGCAGACGTTCGTTCAAGCACGGTGTAAGGGCCCAGGTATCTGTGAACGAATTTTTCACAGAGCCCCGGTGTGCGAACAGGTGTCCAGAGGAGCACTTCGTCGCCTGGGTGGAAAGACACAACTCTACGTGTCTCATCACAGCGAACTTTCCTCTTGGCCTGAATGGCAGAGGTGTTGGCGCGGGCAATTTCACGGCAGCGGGCGACGCGGGCAGCGAACTCTTCTGGAAGGGACGCTGATGGGACAGAGGGCGCGGAGAAGAAGGTGGTGTCCAGAACAAAAGATGGTGCACGGCCATACACGAGGAAAAACGGGCTGTAGCTTGTAGTGCGCTGTATGGCCGTATTGTAGGCAAACGTGACAAAAGGCAGTATTGTGTCCCAGTTCTTGTGATCGGGCTGAACATACATAGAGATCATGTCGGACAAAGTTCGGTGAAAACGCTCGATGAGACCATTTGTCTGCGGGTGATATGCCGAGGTGGTCTTATGGATGGTGTCAGAGGCCTGTAGGACTTCAGCGAGGACATGAGAAAGAAACGTCTTGCCACGGTCACTAAGGAGAACTCGAGGGGCGCCGTGGCGTAAGATAATGGCACGCAGGACAAAGTCGGCGACTTCGGAGGCAGCACCAGAAGGAAGAGCTGCCGTCTCAGCGTAGCGAGTTAAGTGATCTACGGCAGTAACGATCCAGCGATGACCGGCGGGTGTAAGCGGAAGAGGTCCGTATAAATCTATGCCCACGAACTCGAAGGGAGCGGACGGGCACGGTAGAGGTTGTAAAGGGCCGGCGGGAAGAGATGTCGAACATTTTCGGTGCTGGCATGACGAACAGGACTCGACGTACTTGAAAACACTAGTGGAAAGGCCAGGCCAGAAGCAGCGAGCCTTGATGCGATCGTAGGTTTTGTGAAAACCTAAGTGGCCAGCCGTCGGGTCGTCGTGAAAGGCTTCTAAAACTTGGAGTCGAAGTGAGCGGGGGATGACTGGGACCCATCGGTTACCGAGAGGATGGTAAATGTACCGAAGGAGCGCTCCATCGTGAAGTTTGAAACGCGCGAGCTGTCGTCGTAAGCGGCTTTTGGGAGCACGGGATGAGCCAGTGAGCCGATCGATGACTGTACGGCAGTATGTGTCTGCACGTTGGAGCGCGGCGATGTCTGCGGACTGAAGCAAGTCAGCCGGCGCAGTGGACTTGATCGGACTAAGGCTGGTCATCGGCGTGGTCGCTTCGCTGAGAGGTGCCACACAGGAGGTAGGTGCTTCATGGTTATTTTGCGACAGCGGACAACGCGACAAAGCGTCGGCATCTTGGTGTTTCTTACCCGACCTGTATGTGACAATGTAGTCATACTCCTGGAGTCGGAGCACCCAACGGCCGAGGCGTCCTGACAAGTTCTTCAGAGAGGACAACCAACAGAGCGCATGATGGTCTGTCACGATCGTAAAACGGCGGCCGTACAAATAAGGGCGGAACTTTTGCACAGACCACACGATGGCCAGACATTCTTGTTCAGTGATGGTGTAATTCCGTTCAGCTGGAGAGAGAGTGCGACTCGCGTAAGCCACTACTTGCTCTTGCGAAGTCTGGTCAAGCTGCAGCAGGACAGCGCCGATTCCATGCCCACTTGCGTCAGTGTGTAAGATAGTAGGTGCTGTGGGATCGAAATGGCGAAGAACTGGCCCGGACGTGAGGCATCGCTTGAGGGTCTGGAAAGCAGCTTCACAGTCATCCGTCCAAACGAAGGATGCACTTGTGGTCAGAAGTTTGTGAAGAGGTGCTGCGATAGTGGCGAAATCACGGACAAACCGGCGGAAGTACGACGCTAAGCCGAGGAAGCTGCGAAGGTCCTTTAGCGTAGTGGGTTTAGGAAAGTGCAACACAGCGGCCACCTTGTCAGGATCAGGTTCAATACCAAGCTTGCTGACGACGTGACCCAACACTTTGATGCTGCGGCTCGCAAACCGACACTTCTTGGTATTTAGCTGGAGACCGGCTTTGGCTAGACACGTGAGTACCTCGTCTAGACGTTCTAGGTGTTGTGAGAAGCTGGACGAAAAGATGACGATGTCGTCCAGGTAACAAAGACAGGTCTTCCATTTTAAGCCCCGCAGTACCGTGTCGATCATTCGCTCAAATGTGGCTGGGGCATTGCAGAGCCCAAAAGGCATCACATTAAATTCGAAGAGGCCATCAGGTGTAGCAAATGCGGTCTTCTCTTTATCAGACTCGTGCATCGGGATCTGCCAATAGCCAGATCGCAAGTCGAGGCTTGAAAAGTATTCAGCGCCCTGTAAGGTGTCAAGGGCATCGTCAATCCGAGGCATAGGATATACATCCTTCCGGGTAATTTTGTTTAGTGCCCTGTAATCAACGCAAAATCGTACGGACCCGTCCTTTTCTTAACTAGGACAACAGTAGAAGACCAAGGGCTTGCTGAAGGTCTGATAACGTTGCGTGCGAGCATGTCATTGACTTGTTCCTCGATAACCTTGCGTTCTGAAGACGAGACACGGTAAGGGCGACGGCGAATGATACGAGACCCATCTGTGTCGATACGATGAGAGGCTGCCGTAGTTTGACCCAAGCCATCCGAACAAACGTCAAAACAAGCTTGGTGTTTCGTTAAAATGGCCAATAAGTCATGGGTTTGGGTTGGAGTCAGGTCGGTACTCAAAGTGGCCTTGGGAGCATTAGATGAACCTCCCGCGGGCGTACACTTTGCGATTGACGAGGAAGGCGATACAGTGACGACACATACCGGTGCTGTGTCGATAAGGCTGGCAACAGTGGACCCCTCAGACAGGAGTTGCGTCTCTGATGTCGTGTTGTAGGCGGTGAGACTGGCATGACCACGTGAAAACCGCACTAGACAACAGGCGAATGCGATTCCTCGAAAAATACACCGCTGATCAGGGACAACCACTGCGTCACCGTCTATAGTATCTCTTGACTTGATTGTGAGAATACGTTCTTGGGCTGGAGGCAGTACAAAATCCGCAGCTGCGACAAGGTGAGGCGACGAGAAATAGTAAGCACTAGAATGCTCGGTGTCCGTAATGTGAATAACGGGCGGGCCACACGAAATTACAGCGGAAGCAGCTGACAGGAAGTCCCAGCCTAATATAATCTGGTGAGCACACGAAGAAAGTACAGCAAGCTGAATATGATGGCGAATTCCGTCGATCAGAACACGAACAGTGCACTGTCCAATAGGGTAAATGGGATTGTCATTGGCGCCACATAACACCGGACCAACATACGGAGTTTGCACTTTTCGTAGGCGACGGCATAATTTGCGATGAATGACCGAGATAGCGGCTCCAGTGTCTACAAGGGCGTCCACCAAAATACCTTCTACACATACAGTCAGTAAATTTGCAGGGCGCGCAGGAGGAATTATTGCGTTTAGACGACGAGCAGTTTCCCCTCCAAAAACTGCAGCTTCTAGTTTTCCGAGTGGCTGTCGAGAGGTGTCGGGGCAGAACGTAAGGGCGAAGAAGTACGGCGGAAGGGCGACGGTGAACGACGGCGGGGTGAGCGGGAAGGACGAGGGTCGCCGTGGGACAGAGGAGGAGAAGGCGAGCGTTGTGACGAGGGAACGTAGGGTCCCGGAACGTAGGAATCGGACCTCGGAGTAAAATCTCTCTCGTAGGAAGAATATCCTCGTCGTTCATCTTGCTGGCGGCGGCGGCAAAAGCGGGAGATATGGCCTCGTATGCCACAGTAGAAACAGATGGGGCGTGCAGGGCGCCAAGGAGCGGAGTGCTGTTGTGCTGGTGCCTTGGCTGCCATCGCGGCCAAGTGGTCGTATACGACGTCCGCAGGCGCAGGTGGAGTTGGTACCGGAGGCCGTGATAGGACTTCGGCATATGAAGGCGCATGAAAAGCCGCAGGAGACGGGGCACGTGCGACGCTCGTCATTAACGCCAGTTCATCCTTGATGATGTCCCGCAGATTAGAAGGAGGAGAGCGGACGGATGAAGTAGCTGGGCTGCCAGGAACAATGCCGTGAAGTTCCTCTCTCACGATGGTGCGGATGAGGGCGCGCAGTTCATGTTCTCCAGTAAGGCGAGAGTCACAGGAGGCGTGTGGAAGGCGCATTGAGTGGAGTGCGTCCAGGCGTTGGCACGTAGTAATGATATCCTGAACCGAAGTTGGGTTCTGGATGACAAGAGCATTGAAGGCGATAGAGTTGATGCCTTTCAGTACATGACGAATGCGATCGGACTCGGGCATGTCACTCTGGGCACGGCGGCAGAGAGCCAGAACGTCTTCAATGTACGACGTGTACGATTCGTCGGGTCCCTGGATGCGAGTAGCGAGCTTCTGTTTCGCTACCTCAGAGCGTCCTGCAGACGTGCCGAAGATCTGACGCAGCTGCACCGTGAATGCTGACCAATCGGGAAAGTCGCTTTCGTGGTTATGGTACCACGTCTTCGCGACCTCCTTGAGGTAAAAGGGAACATAGCGCAGCTTATGTGCCTCGTCCCAATAATTACAAGCACTGGTTCTGTCGTAGTTGTCCAGCCATTCTTCTACGTCCTCACCGCGAAGGCCGGAAAATACTGGAGGGTCTCGCTGGGATGTACTCACGGTGTACCGTGGCCCAGCAGGCTGAGCGGGCGCGGCAGGGACGGTAGGAGGTGCGTCGTTTTGTGCCATGGATGTTGTTGGCAAGCACAGTCGTCGACCAGACCGGAGCTCCAGGGGTGACCGGTAGAGCAAGCGGACGTGGGAATCACAGCACGCTCCACCACTTGTGAGACGACGTCAGGTACGACGGAACGATTGTTGTATTTACAGCAAAGGCGCGCGAACCAAAAACCGAACACCGGCGATCCAACACAATGATGATGATCACGATGATGTGTATGCACAAGTGAAGATGATGACCGACACAGTCAGCGCTCACAATATATATATATATATAGATGAGCAGTCTCGGCTGGTTTTCGCCGTCGCCGCCGTCATGCTGCGTATATGTATAAGTATATATATATATATATATATATATATATATATATATATATATATATATATATATATATATATATATATATATATATATATATATATATATATATATATATATATATATATATATATATACATACTTATACATATACGAAGCATGACGGCGGCGACGGCGAAAACCAGCCGAGACTGCTCATATAATTGCTATCGCAATAAAAGAGCGAGAAAGATGCTGCGAGCACACGCGCACAACGTCACAGTCAGTCAGTCTTGTGCGGTGTACGAAATCACCGTTCGCCTATAACCACTCGTGTAAATCTATTGGCGGCGAAGGCATTGGTAATTGTTTGTGAAAACGACAAACTCCCTTCTGTTGAGCTGACTGTTACCCTACGGGGCCCAATATCATGTTGCGAACTTTATAGTATGTTGTCTCTTTCTCATTGAATAATCGCCAGAAGAAACAATGCCCCTACATTTTACCACGGGAAAGTCGTTTACTTCACAGTTTAGTAACGTATTGTTCTGCAGGAAGATGTCGTGTATACTAATATTCTTTATACTTGCAATGGCAATTTGCTTTGTAGTTTTCCTGGGGCGAAAATGAATTGTACCATTTGACCACTAAGTAGGTAGGTGTCGCCTTGGTTTATAAAAACGTTCACCCCATATTTATTTTGTGTGTAGTAGGATGTCAACCACAAGCATACTTCTGTGCGCCGATATCAATCTATTTTATAGATATCCGTTAACTTTTAGTATGATGTCATTTGCTGTGCCTGTTATGCAACAGTGAGCAAGCTCAGGCCTTCTCTTCGATGTCAGCTTTTAGTATTGTAATAACGATAACAGACATTCACTTACGTTTGCGATATTCATTTTTTGACAAGGTTTAGTAAAGCCTTTGTATGAACGTCAAAATGACATAACTTTATTTAGGAACCCTTTGAGTTTAAATATCGAAGTAAGTGCAACTTCGTAAACATTTGCCGCATTTCGTTGAAGCTTGTCGAATCACTGTTCTTCGCAAAATTATCACTGAGGTTCGTGTTCAGCGCTTCGAATAGAGACCTGCTTCCGGAAACATCTCCTAAACGTAGATATATATATATAGGGCTTCCCCCAAGTCACCCAAAAGGAGACGAAGCACGCTGCCTCCGTGAATTCTCGCCGTTCTCGACGTACTGCCTCTGCCTTGCTGCAGGGCTTGTTTTTTCCCGCACTTCCGCCTGACACTGACATAGTTTCAGTGGTGGAATCTCCACAGGCAGTCGTCCGTTTTTGAAATTCCTGAACAAAAGCTGTTGACAAGTGAGTGTCGCAAAGGAAGCACCTTGTTCGCAGTGTCCAAAAAGCTAAGAATAGCAAAACGCTTTATGGGGCTAGTTGGTTCATGATTTTTGTAGGAAAATTGTAGCGCAAAACAACACAAGGATCGACAAAAAACACGGGACTGGCGCCTATCCCGTGTACTTTGTCGGTCCATGTGTTGATTTGCGCTACAATTTTCCCACAGAAGCCGAGAATAGTGCCACAGATAGAAACTCTAACTAAAGTCGAAGCGTCCCTCTTCGTGAAGCACTTATAAGGCTGAGATACTTTCACATAACGCTTTCAAAAGGGCTTCTCATGTAGCTCTGTCTCTCATTATTTGATGCTATGAAACGGACGTATTCACCTGACAGATTTTCTTTTCGTGCTGCTTCTCGCAATAAAAAAAATATGCATGTCGCAGAGGGAAAAGAAAGCTATTGTTTGTGATCTCCTGAGTTGTTGCAAATTTTCCTATTGCTTTTGCCTAGTTTCACCGAGAGTTTTGGTAAGTATTGCCAGTACGTTGTAAAACAAGACGGCCCTTCAAATTAGGCGTACGTTGATATCGCAGAAAATGCATGACAACACAAACAAACCAGCAGCGTTACAATGAAGAGGTCTCTTGCTGTTTGAGGTGAGCAATTAGTATGCAAGCCTCCTGATTTCGTTCGATGCGTGCGGACGTTCAATCATCGTATTTAAAGGCTGGAAACATCGAGCGTGTCAGCTGTTTATTACGTCGTTTGTTACTGAAATAGTGTCGCAGGGATAGGCATTATTTTACATTGAGATCTCGCGCTCAGAACCGCTCCATTCATGCTCAGATGTTGATATAATATTGCCACGAGCGTTTGTTGCTTTATTTTGATGTATTCGGGTTCCCACCATAAAAACTGTTAGCAATGCTCGGCGCAGACCGCACAGCAATATTTGGGAAGCTTCGCCATTTTTGACACCATTCTGTTAAGATTACGCGCACGACGCGAATAGTCAAGTTTATTCCAGTGCTTACGCGAGTACCAGCGATACCGCTAAAAGGTTCGATGACAGCTGTATGAAAGACGACGTGTTCCGCCGATTATTACTCCAGGGCCGACGACTCCACAGCCGACGAATGTACAGTGTGAATTGCTTGTACCTTGACGCTAAACATTCCGGGGATAAGTTCGCTCGATAAAGAGTTCCGTATTTCCCATTCTTTCTGCAGCCTTCTTTGACGTCACAACAACGTGACCTCAAGAAGGCTGCAGCAAGACTCACGTCCGTATTGTACTTATGACCTTTTGATGCAGAACGTGGTGTTCTTGCCTGTCTCTCAAGAGACAGGCAGAGACTGCCTCGCAAACACCGCCAACCAGTTTCTGGATGCCAATCTACAAGGCTATGCATTCCCTCAATGCCAGTATACATACGTGCGAAAAAATGCCAAAGTTCTCATCAAATCTGCATATTACGGGTCGAATGGTTCAACATAACACTTAAAATAGTTCGTTGTTTCATTCTTAAAGAACACGGCTGCTCAGCTGCCTTTATAGGCGATCGTCGCGCTGAATTCAAGAGCCATGCATGCTTTGGCGTTTGCATGGCGGTAAAGTATTGCCATTGAGACAGCAGTAAACTGAATCTTTACTGTACGTCGATATAAGAGAGTTTGCAAAATGTATATTGATGTCTGGCAGCTATAGCACCGTTTAACGTGGATGTGCCCACTTTGATGATTGGTGGTACGTCTCCATGCCGACGACTAACGTCTATGTTCAATGATTAAACAAATGAATGGCTGTCAGTTGGGCTTGTTGGTTCATGATCTTAAGGTTTGAATCGCGCAAACGTGACAGGGACAAAAAAGAGCGCTCTGTGTGATATCGTCTCGTCTTTTTGGTCCTGTCTCGTTTGCGCGATTCAACCCTGAATATTAAACAAACCCTTGTGGTAGCTGTAGTAGTTAACAGTGAAAGCGTAATCAAAGAACGAGTTGTGATAGCCAGAACAGCGTCGCATATTGGACGCAGGACTTGGTCGCCATCCTGCGGCATGTTAAAATGTTCAGTACTGAACACCACGGGCGCACTACATGGAAACGCAAAGCGCGTCGTGCCGGCCCGGTAGCCCTGCCGCAATTTTTCTAGGGGTGAGCGCGTAGGCGGGGAACGCGGTGTTAGAGCCAGGTGACGCATGCGCGTGTCGCAGAGCTATTTTTGGTTCCATTAGTGATGCTATGAGCGAGGCCGACGCTTTTACGACGCTTGGATTAAAGTCGGCACCTCGCGGTGTGTTAAGGCATTGACAAAATTGCACTTCTATTTAAAACGCGTCGAATGAGACGAACGTGTAACGCGTTGCAGGTACTAACCGTTGCAGGCCACAGTGATGATGAATTACTTACTTGCCGCTCCCAGAGCGCAACACCACCCCGCCGACCGGGAGCGGGGTAGATATAAAAGGCGCGTTTTTAAAGCTTCTAGAGTCTGTGACCGTGGCGTAGTCAATAAAGAAAAAAAAAAGTGACCGTGGCGTAGTGGATAGCGCGCCCTGCATCTGTTGTTGCGGACCGGGCGGTCATGGGTTCGATGCCCGTTGACGGAACTTTTTTTCTTTGTCATCTGATAGTGTACATTTTTTCGACGTCATTTCCGTGACGGAAATACGTCACTGAAGTCTTGGTGGACCCCGGCATAAAATACTATCGTGTTAAAATTACACCATCTCCCGCTAAAGGGAAGCATGTGTGGATGCGAAGCAGCTGGAGATGGTTAGCTTGAGCGGGAGATGGTGTAATTTTTTTCTTGCGTTCTTGAGCCTGTGTCTTCTTCTGGCGTAGAATCAGCACTGTCTTTCATTCTTCATCCAGCTGCCGCTGTGTGGAACTGT
Organism: Rhipicephalus sanguineus; assembly: GCF_013339695.2. Lineage (NCBI taxonomy): Eukaryota > Metazoa > Arthropoda > Arachnida > Ixodida > Ixodidae > Rhipicephalus > Rhipicephalus sanguineus. The sequence goes on along the minus strand of NC_051178.1, from coordinate 81,925,888 downwards.
CGGCGTCCGAGGTATTCGCCTCCCGCAAAGTCGCAAGATCATGTGCGTCTGCCTCTCTGCAGTCCATGCCATTGCTGTCGACGTGGAATTCTTCAACGAGGGAAGGAGAGCACGAGCGCCCCGCTTCTAGAGCCACAGAAGCAGAGGCGGCCATCGGCGGCTCGTGGCACGTGAAGACGCCTGGAGGCGTCGCTGCTGCCTTCTCGTAGCAGGAGAGAATGAAGCGCGCGAGAGGGGTTGCAGAGAGGGGAGAGGGGGGAGGAGATATGGAGTGGAGAGGGGGAGAGGGGGAGAGGGCGAGAGGAGAGGGGGTGTGTGTAGAGGGTATGCGCATGCGCATAAGGGTGGTCTGAGCTCCGGTCTGAACACCGGACTGAGCTCCGCCATAAGATGCTTCGCATCTAAAAGAAGCGCCATGGCGAAATAGCCAGGGAGGCAGATTTGTGTGGACACAACCACTTCATCTACAAGGTATCATCGGCGAACATATTTAAAAGAATCCTAAAGCGAGTACCGCGCAACGGCACGCGAACCGGAGCACCTCGCAACGCCGACCTCAACCTGGTTTCAGTGTAAACAACCAAAAACCGCGTACATCACAAATTTGTGTTGAATTCCATGTTCTTTACGTATAGGGAACTCAAGCTCAAGTATGGGCGCGACGCTCGCGCGGCCGAGCTGTGCGTCAGTGGGGGCAAACGCGGCCCGCGAAGGCGGTTTGCCGCCAGATTTGGTAGCGGCGGCGGCAAGGACACGTGCGCGCATGCGCTCCTCATTCGGCCCGATCACTGCTAGTCAGCAATAGTTACATTGTGACGCACCACAGGTGTAATCCGAGAGCTCTGCGCGTGCGCAGAAGCGGGCGCGGCAGTGTTGGGGCCGTGGATTCCCCCAGTTGCGATAAGAGCAGTGGCACCGCTCGACGTTGCTTTGGAAGCCGGTGCTGCCTCCCGTAGTTGTCAACGCGGTGCTCATGTGCACGCAATGCCGCGCGCGGCGCGCATGGGGAGTGTGTCACTGTTTTTGTGTGCTAACATGGCCAGTCGTGCTCGCAAAAAAAAAAGAAAAGCTTGGTCTCGCCTTTCTTGGTGCTCTCGAAAACAGAAACTGCTACCGGGCGCTACAGAAACGTTGCAAAATGATGAACTGTCGCGCACTCGAGCAAAAGTGATTTGCAGGCTGTGATAATTGGGTTCGCTGCTTAATTTGTTGCAACATAAAAAAAAACAAGATATAAAATTTGTGTTGGAGTACTCCTTTATATATGAGAGCCACTTGTGTAGTGATGCAGGAGAGGTGTGCTTCGCGATTATGAGACGCATCTGAAGAGATCGCTATTCATAATATGAGTCTTAAGTATTATGCTTATTTCACCCGGAAAATACTTCAAGACGGAATCTGGGTGGCAGTGTGAGTGGGCGTAACTTCTCTGACTACAAAGCACAGTCCGACACGCAAAGGATACTGAGAACCGAATTGCAAGCAATGTCGATTTTTCCAAGCTGAGAATCATTTTTCATGTCTAGTAATTGTTCTCACTGCTCCTGGAGCTTTTCTTTGACATGCTCAGCGAATAAAGAAAAGGTCAACTTCTGGAACTGACAATGGCTCATTTGAAAAGGTACAAAAGATATGGAAGCTGGCGTGTGTACATTGTGAACAACGATAAGTTCAAGACAAAACGCACAGTGACAGACAAACAGCAGAGCTTAATCGCAGATGAATGTTTACTGAAAGGAACGCGCGTTCAAATCTTCCTCACGCCTCCGCTTTTAAAGAAGGACGTTTTCGGTTACGAGCAAGTGGTTTTCAAATCTACGATTTATCAATCACGGAAGAATGTAGGACGAGAAACAAACGCAAATATTCAGACGTCCTCTTTGGCCTCTGACGCTCTGTGACGCACAATATTCTGCGTGGAATATTCTTCGCTGTATATTTGTTTCTGTTTCGCAAATACCGTCTGGAGAATCTCGTTCGCTTGTCAGTGTATGCGCTGCCCTTTGTTCCTGTTCATTATTACTAGGAAAAGGCGTTCAGAAGCTGAGAAAAAAGTTGAATGAAGAGAAATAGTGTGCAAATATAAACGGACCAATCCGACCTATCGACAAACTAAACCATGTTCTACGGAGGTATCTCCACCTGTCGAATGCTGAGCAAACCTGTTTAATGCATTTCATCTTTCCTTTAACAAGATTACCTTTTAGTAGGTTCATTGTGCCGGCTCCTGTCTATGACTTTTGTTTACAGAACGAAGAACGAAAAAAACGTGTTTCATGCCCAAAACTGTCTTGCCATCACACGCATAGAGACATCGTGTATTGCTCATATGCAGACAGCCTTCTCTTAATGCTGGAAATAGCGGTAAATGCGCGAATGCTTATTCAATAAATTTTCTAGTTTCCCATAGAAAGAAAATGAAATTTGTCCAGAAAAAAATTTTCCTTGTATTAACATTGCTTTCGGCAATGCCTCTTTTCACGCGCTCCCATCGAGTGAATAATCGAATCAGCTGCCGTGGCGGAAAAGGATGGAATTTTCAAGGGGCAAGTATGTGCGCAACAAAGCAAATTGCTTGCAGTACCGAGATAGCGGCGACAACGGAGGTGGTTGTCATGTCTGGGACAGAATTCACAGAGCGTGTAGCTCCTTACTGCGATTTCTCATTGTCCAAGAATCTTGTCTAATATTACTCTTATGTCCAGCGCCAGGATTGGCTGAAATTTTCTCCTGCGAACAATTCTGGCCTAATTCATTTGTCGTGAAGACGGCGCTTGGACCGACCGGTGTAGCGCTTGGACTCCAGAAACATACAAGTGAGCACATATTCCTGCGTAAGAACGGCTACTAGAGGAAGCTCTAAAATTTAAACGCCGACAACGCTTGGGGAGCTTCCTGTACACAAAAATTGGGGGACGCTTAAACTTCGCCTTAAGAGTTGAACGCGATAGCGATATTTCGCCCCAACCTCACTGCGCTCTCATTCGCTTGTCGTTATGTTCAGTCGCTCAGCCAGCCAGCCCCACATACACACGCACACACACGACATATCTACAGTAAAGGTAAAGGTTTCCGCCCTTTTCAGCCGCACGTTTTATGAGAACAGTGTGCCCAATACGTGTTTGTAAGAGAATGCACACACTAATGTGTGTGCTCTTGTATAGGGTGGCATGCTTTAAACTCGCAGCAACTACGCACGTGACACTGTTTCGAAGCTGCGATGCCCTCACTACGTGTTCGTAAGAGAATACGTGCATTATTGTGTGTGCTTTTTGTAATGGTTTTGTCATGGATGGCCAGGCTTTGAACCACTAACTCGTTATGCAACTCACATGGTATGACGGCCGATGCCAATGTACCCTTGTACGACGTTTTACTGCGATATTACAACTCGTACTGTGACGCCTGTACACAGGGCGCTTATGTTTGTGAAGCATGAAAGTTACTTTCGGTGCTGTCTGGGAATTCGGAACCATTCTTGTGCAAGAATGAACTTTGCTAAAAGTTTCGGACTGTGATTTGACCCGTGACTTATAAACCAACTAATTTCGAGGGTATTGCATGGTGTTGTGTGCCACCGAAATGCCTTGGCGTTCCACTGGATGCACAAAACGTCAAGCGCATATCAGTGAAAAGAACGTGTACTCAGCCTAAAGCGTTAAGCCCAAAACGTTTATTCCCCATAACCATCTGAATTTTTTTAGCAGAGCCAAAGCATGCAATCTATTCCTGGCAACAAAAATATTCTACGTACTGCAAATACTACATTGGTCCAGGGTTTACATTCAGAAGTTTCACCGAATATTTGCTACCTTTATTTGGTCATCAAGTTATGAGCCGATGAGGCGTGACAATGTTTTTAGACCAGGTTGTGCAAGTGGCCTTGCCGCAGTTGTATGCAGGTGAATCTCGTCGATGTTTTCCAAAGTTTAATGGTGTCTGCCTATTGTACTTCGCCTCCCTATTTCAAGGATTCATGCGTGACGTGTATGAATCAGTGCGTTTTTTGGCAGTAAGATTGTCTAATGACTATTTATTCTCTAGTTCAAGGAAAGATCTATATAATGCCACATTAGATATGTTATTTCCTGCATATTTGTACCGCTCACTATATGTTGGATTACCTGGACACAACATGCTGATACGTGTGAAGAAAATGCCTATTTCACCAATCTAAAGAGATTCTTCTACAAAGTGCATACACAGACGCTGCCGACCTGGTTAAGCAGCAAAGGCGTCCTTTGTGTCTTCAGTTAACTGTCGCCTCTGTGAAGTTCCGGAAATTATAGACATTGCCTCATCAGTTGTAAAGGACGCCATATTCTTTTGGGACGTTCCACAAAGGGCTTTTAAAAAAACAGCTCGATTAAACCTCTTATAATAAACGTTATCCCATGCCACCAAAAGCAGTTCTATGCTGTTGACATGCTCTTACTAAGGGAATGCACAGTTTATGGAAAACTCGCATATTAGACAGGCATGTGGAACCCATGGTATTATCGCGGTTGCATTTCATTCAAATGACTCATCAGCTAATGACTTTTTATAAACAATTACAGTTTCAACCGGACCTGGTATCCACTATTCACGAAATGTACTGCTTTAATACCCTTTTAGGAAGCAGAGTTATTTTATACTCCTTTCTGTGCAACGCTTTGTTGTGCGCTTGGGTAGATGCCGCCTTGATATTTCGTTCGCTATTATCTATTACGCACATTTGTATTAAATGCCATGGCTCGCGGCCGCTGTGGTAAACGACTGCTTGCCGCGTCGAAAGCCCACGTTTCC